>NW_008756352.1:0-1035 GCF_000715545.1 Opisthorchis viverrini | reverse complement strand
ATTCGGTGGACAATGGGGCGAGAGTCAACGTACGCTATGCCGGATAACCACCAGTGATTCGAGATGGGTGGTGACGATTTCGCGTGTGCATTTGATGTCTGATATTCGGTCGGCTCGTGAGCCATAATATGGTCCCATTGCCAAAGAGCATGGAGGCCCAACGCAAATTGTCCAAGGATCCACCGTCCAATATCAGTGCTTTGTCAACAGAAAATGTCATCCATCGACTAACAAATTAAAGCTTGATTTTCAGCGGATCATCCTGTTCTTTGTTCGAGCCATCCGCCAGTGATGTTATCGGGGATGTTCACTCCCTCTGAGACACGGTACGGTACAATTCCGCAAGTTGTCAGGCACCAATGCTAATAGATGGAACACATACTAGAAGCCAATGAACCATACACCCTTAGTTGCCTGAGGGGTCTGCACCGGTGAACTGCTATGCCTGTGTACCGTAAAGTTTACTTTAGAGCCACTAGGAACAGAACACAACAAAAAGTACTGTAGGCGATCTCCAACGTTGCGGCTTATAAGCCCTTATTCTCTTTACTGGAGCATTAATCGTCAAGAAGTACCCTTTCTGAATGTGGACAAGAATGAATCTGAAATGGGAAACACGCAACTAGGACGGTTTCCATTGCAGGGATTTTCATTTGTTCGCCGACGCCTTCATAAGCCTCTGCATCCTATGGAAAAATTGTTCCCGTTCCTCAAATCATTTAACAGGCTCACCAGTCGAGATCACGAAAACGAGAAACAGCGAAAAATTGACCTAAATAACCTGGTGATCCGACGAAACTGTCGCATATTCGTTACTGTTTCAGCATCGGCAGCCGCTTTTTCTGAGTACCTTGTAATGATGCGCAAAATTATCCACTTCTCAACTGTATTTCGCCAGGGCTCGTCCGAGCCGCATTCATCCATTCCTTTTGCACCCTACATACAATGGCTCCATAGAGGGGAATATTGTCAATCGGGTGCTCCTTCTGATGTGCGGAGTCATTCATTGAGCCACAACGTAGAGGGACTGCAGAT
>NW_008756351.1:0-1035 GCF_000715545.1 Opisthorchis viverrini | reverse complement strand
CTATCGTGTTAAAAATAATTGTGGTTTTATCGAGTTGTTGTAAGGTTTTGTTTCGTTCACCCGTTCAGGATGACGCTAGTGATATTTGTGATGTCCCAGGTAACTAATTTGTAATAAATTGATGTAGCTGAGGCGAGATTAGGAACCAAATGCCTACCTCATACAACTTTTGTTCAGTCACCGTCGCACTCAGTTTCACCACCACTCGTTTTAGGAAATCCGAGAAGTGGAAGAGAAATAGTGACGTTTTTAAAGTGCTTAATAGACCACTTCAAGAGACTTCGAAACTTGTTTGACATCTCGGTGATGAACTTAGGACACTTCTGAAAGCTGACTTTTTGCACACAATTCATTACCACCTAGCACAATGGAGCGTGTTCACAAGCATACTCGTCGAGGAAGATTCACCTTCAGGGGATTAAATTCGCCGAGGAGATTATGTCAGGTGTTAGAGTGTTGGTCTTGGCGAACAACTAATATTTTCCTCGGACACAGCAGAGTTCAAGGAGAGATGAACACTGGACATTTTTTCGATAATGGTTGAAACCAAACAGCAAATACAAGAACAAAACTGACTTTTCGTTATTTTTGGATCAAGTATCCACTCGTAACTATCAACTGTGTATTGAGTTGTATCATATTTTTCCAGTCCTCGAATAAGTAAGAATATTCAGTCCATAACAAGCAGTTCAAACTGATCCACGCATTGAAAACTGTCAGAAACGTGACTACTTGAGAACCGTCGGGTCTTACTCTAAAAATTCGTGATCCTCGTGACGGGTCTGATACGTAATCAACCTATGAGACTTAGATGTGAAAAGGTCAGTTGTAAGGCAGAATTTAAGCCGTCCTAGAGATAAATCCATTGCATGCTTCAGGTAGCGTGTTCCATTAAAACGCTTGCGTTTATGGTGACAGCCCCTACTACACCGTTTTGATTGGTCATGGCTCGATAAAATCACGTGATGAACCCCAAGAAGGCCGAACCGGTCATGGGCTGTTGAACATTTTTCAGCGACCTTATGAGTAGTGCAT
>NW_008756350.1:0-1035 GCF_000715545.1 Opisthorchis viverrini | reverse complement strand
GCACTTGAGCGTCATTTTCAGCGGCTTTTCACTGCAAATCGCACATCGCTCCCGGCTGACACTAACTTTTGCTCCCAAAGCCATGATCCTTACAAAGCTCAAAACAGTGCAATTGACACATTAGCCGCACACTTACCCTCCTCGTCACCCTCTTCATTCTGCTTCCAGAGTAAGGTATAGGTTCACTTCTCAACTTGCAGGGAGCCTACCAACCGAGTTGTAATCAACCGTTACAGCGTTAACGTGGTGAACAACGACAAAACGAGAGGTTGGTAAGACTAAACCGGCAAACTTGCCCTGTGATAAGTAATCTCAGATTGCGGAAGATAAAAACAGAACAATGAAGCACAAGATACGCCTAGTTCAATGATGAAGCTTGTTGACTTGAACCAAAACTGAAAAATATTTGCCGGCCGTGTTTGACCATGGATTATTGAGTAAGTGGCCAGGGTCAGGTGAGATGAAGAAACGGCAAACGGCAAGATTCGTCTCAAAAACACCGTTTGTACTATAATTGTGTAGACTCACCAGGGTTCATATCGTGAGAAAGTCAGGTGTAAAAGCTGCTTGTGAAGGATAGGTAGCGTATGTATCTAATGCGTAGTGTCAAAAGAGTATAACGAGTAGAATCGTCGAACTTGTGGAAGTGGTATAGTGAACTCACAGGCCTGGATGTGCCAGGTCCGAAAAAGGAGCTCAGCGGGTTATATCGAACTCGTCACAGAGGACCTGGGTTCAGTCGAAGTGGTTGTTAATACTTAAAAGGAAAGGACCGAGTGAGCAAGAGGACACAGTCAAGGTAAGAAAGGAATAGTTGTGAGCATGCCATCAGGCCGGGTGTGACAGTACCGTATCATCATTTCACTGATATTCTTCGTTTTCTGAACAGTCCCGTAACGAACGTTATGACCGAGATGGTGGGACTGGGGATGGGCGACTCTGTGGACAGAGGGATTTTTCGGTTGGCCATGGAGGTTCACCGTGGTAGAACGAAGCCGATGCAGGGCTATAGGAAGTTTTGATTAGTCTGGAGAC
>NW_008756349.1:0-1035 GCF_000715545.1 Opisthorchis viverrini | reverse complement strand
TATTGTCAATAAAACTTACGAAAACTTTCCCTCAAATATACATTTGTGACAAATTGGTGGGCAAACACGAGAGAGCTGGTGGTTTGAAATTCACACCTAAATTGATTAGGAATCTGACTATTTCCGAATGGACGCGATTCGCAGAGAGAACCTGATGTGTTTCAAGCGTCTGCTCTGAAGTTTTTGCAACTGATAACTGCAAATGAAGGTGTTCGGTCACAGAGAAGCAGTTTAAATGTGCTAACTGAGAGTGTAAAATTTTAATATAAGCATAAGATGATCAAATCTGCGTACATCCATCTCACCAGTTGCAATAAGAACAGAACGCGTTGTGGTAAACTTCTTCGGCACCAACCATTATACTGACTTCAAACCCTAGGACTTTGGTTCGAATAACTCCCAAAATATGAGGAGCTATCTTGTTACTTGCAGTTATGCGTTTTTATAGTACAAGAGTTTTTGAAAGAACCTTTCTATTAGAATTGTACTATAACGTTTTCATCGCCGCAGAAGGTTTATATCTCAATTATGTTGGTATAATGAAGGATTTCCTTGGGGTCACAGTGAAACTACTACTAGGAAGTTTAGGATTCATTGCACATTCTTATTCAACATACACCAGATTACAAACGATTCTTTGGAATAACACCTATTGATTATTTTGCATAAAAAAGAAACAGTAAAATTATAAAGTTCCAGCTATAAAAGGGTTTCAGTTTGCCAAAATCAAAAGAGAGATCAGTTCTCAGCGACAGAAAGACTTGCAGAGGGTCAACCTAAATTAGTAGTCTCTGAGGAGACAGAAGAGAAAACTCTCATTTATATGAAAACCATGTTAGGAAACTATCACTTACTTAGATTAGCGTCCAAAAAGCATTATTTGCTGGATTAATTGTTTGTTTGTTTGTTTAAAACCTGTACATTTCCAGCAACTTAATCACCTAATTGAGATCATGAGGGCCGAGTTTTTTGCTGTCAGAATTTAACCAAAGCTACCAATCATGTCGCAATTAATTCATGAATTCCTTCAACATA
>NW_008756348.1:0-1036 GCF_000715545.1 Opisthorchis viverrini | reverse complement strand
AAGCGAAAACAGGCCACGCCTCCCTTCTTCCTCTTTCATATACTTTTTCTTCTCCCCTCCCCACCCCATTATTAACTCTTCCCTTGCCAACGCAGCACTTGGGACTGATGACTCCGTTCGTCCTGCGACATCATGCTCAGGTATCTCGAAATCGATATTCACGACTTGACGCCCAGTTTACCTGGTCGCCTTCATCGCACGCACTCTGAAGCAAGGATGTCAACAAGCTGCTCTTGCTCTGATACTGCACGTGCTTGGCATGTGCTGTGTCCTAGAAACAAGAACGCAAGCACAGTGATTGAGCCAACCACCGTATAACTCTCCACTCGTTTTCGGCTACGCAACTCTGGCGATCTACAGACTGCCGTGGCAGGATGTGCAGGGGTTGGTATCGTCCTAAGTCATCGGGCGGAAGTATCCTTGAATGACTGGATACCTGCTGATAGTCACCCCCTGTGCAGTTCATCTGGAAACGTCTGTGAAGTGGGGGGAGTTGATCGATATCTGTTTATCGTGTCTGCTTGCGCCCAACTGACAGTAGTTCTGAATCCATCAAAGACAGGTTTTACGACGCCTTGAATGCCCTGTTGCGGCGAGTTAATAGTTCAGATATCACTGTGGTTGCTGGAGATCTGAATACATATTTGGGACTAGATTAGAAGGTCTAGACGTCGTTTCCAATAACGTGCGGGCACCGGCATCCTCAGGGAGATCGATCTTTACGTCAGCGAGGCATCAGTATTGAATACCGAATGCTGGCTGTCGATGGTGATGATGTCGAGCTGACATCATGGGTGAGTCGGTAGGGAGCGGAGTGGAGCGTAGCCGTAGATTTGTGGTTGTGTTTAGTTGTGGTGCGTGCTGCCAGCCGGATGGGACCTATTATCAACATTGGTTGCTCATCTGAGAAGTTCTATTGGTTGGCTCATTGTCCTGTGTCCTGATTGGTTGGTGGCCATTTGACCTTTGAGTCTGGCCTCCTTGTTTGCGTCCTCTGGTCGGTGCTGAAGTTGCCCAGCTAAGCCAACATACCATT
>NW_008756347.1:0-1036 GCF_000715545.1 Opisthorchis viverrini | reverse complement strand
TTTTTTTAAACTGCAGACGTGAGCTTTCCAATATAACGTATCCTCTTGGGCTTCAAGCTAGTACGAATCACGCAAATATTTGTAAGCCTACATGCTGAGTGCGTGAGTTGAATGTTAGAAGCGCGATAGTATATGGTGGTCAGGTTCGTGCGTTTCACTTTTACTCTATGGGTTCTATGAGTTTGTAAATGTTTTGGAAATGGATTATTCGGTGGAGAATTAGTGTGTGAGCTACTGAGTACTAAACTGACTACAAGCTACCCCTCATGAACTAAATCTTTACTGGGATCCCACATAGTGAAGAAAAATGCCACAGTTCAGTGACGGGCAAAGTCATCGTTTCCTGCGATTTACCAGGGGCCTAATGCTACTTGATGTGTACAGTAATCAAGTAAGGAACATTCGCCGGTTATCTATCACGCAAAATTTAAATGGCGGTGTGATCACGGCTTTTCTGGTTGTGATCGAGGCCGATTTGACCATCGGTTTGAAATTTGATAGAACATGGTGAGACGCTGTGTGTTACAGATGTGTTGCCTGACAATACGTAGCACACCTCACCATTGAAAATGCCTTTGATCATCAGCCTAGGCGCTGCGTTCGCCATACAGCACTTCTTGGATCGTCCTCACACTAAATTTGAAGCAAGGCGCATTTTCAATATTTTGACCCTAAGTTTGCTTATCTGGCACAATCATCCTTTGCGGAGTGATCGATCTTACCCTGCATATCATCTCGGACCTCGAGAGCCGTGTTCTTGCTAACGATATGGTTCCAAAACCAGTTTTGAGAAAAATAGGCACTTTAGGTTGAAGCATCTCAAATCGCAGAAGCATCTTCACTCACAAACACACCGTGACAGCTGTGTGGCCAATCCCGCTGACATCCTTCATTCAGGCTTTCCGCAAGAAATACCCAGTATGCATTTTCAATTGTGAGTGGTGACAAAAGAAGTCAAGGACGCTCGTCCGCGAAAAGCCAGAGTGCCACGGAGTTCCGTGCATTGAACGATGACATTCTGTGCAACCATCTGCAT
>NW_008756346.1:0-1036 GCF_000715545.1 Opisthorchis viverrini | reverse complement strand
TTGTTGATCTGTTCGCCGAACTTGGCAATAGGCTTGCAAACGTTTTCTCACCATACGCGGAGACGTCTTAAGTGCGTGGTTGACTTTACGACAGGGGTCTATGGCGTCTGTTCCTGAATCCAAGATTTTTCTTGATCGTTATTTTGTCTGTTTGAATGACAAAAGGCATTTGCTCGCGCCAAAAGTTATGGCATGGTTAGTCATGTACATCAAAACCCAGAATAATCCAAATATGCTGGCTAATAATGGCAAACGATTATCAATAAAAGCTCTCGTACGGATGCTTGGTAACAGCAGTATCTCACATGCGATTGTGGTGCACATTTCTGTACTTACCTTTGCGCAAATATTCAGAAGCTGTATGATAAGAATTTAATGAAACTCAGAGTTTACAAATGCTTAAGTCGTTTAAGGGACAACATTTGTCTGCAAAATTTGTCGAACCTCCTCTGGATAAAATGAAACCAGATTTCAGGTGTATCTGTTTTGACTACTTAGATCAACAAATATAGATTATTGTCCAACAAATAGTTATATTCGGACGCTACCAAGTACTTCATCATCGGCTTATGTGGTTTGCTACTGGATGTTGTGAACTGCATGATAGTCCACCGTGAATTTGAGCATGCTAATAGTCACTTTATCCGAAAACCGAGTCACAACCACGCCTGGTATTATCTATAAGCGGGGTCGTCGTTTTCTGCCCGCTTGACACTACCAACACAATATGTGTTCACCTGTGAACGTCACATAAAAATCAATGCACTAGAAGCGACCAATATGCAAAGTTCATTTGTCCAGCGCAGGCAATAGTAACTGCGTCATTTTAACTTGGATTGTATCATTTGGACATATGAGCACACTTGAGTGCATTTCATAAGAAAATATCCCCCAGCCTATATGGTATTTGGGTACTAGCTAGATTTTCTGAATTGACGGGAAATATTTCATTGCTGGGATTGGCACACACTAGTGATTGTCATTAAATCAGAAAATAAATTTTCTTTTTCGTAATGCACTACTCATAATGTTGCTG
>NW_008756345.1:0-1036 GCF_000715545.1 Opisthorchis viverrini | reverse complement strand
TTGTTATTTCCTTCCTGTACTCTAAATTTGTTTTGTTTTATGTTTTATAATACTGGGATTGTTGTCCATAAGTAAACTCTAATAGTAAACAATTTACAGAGCGCTGACCAATAAGAACACCCAATTACACTCGTATTGTGACAATGCATTCTGCACTCGTCAGTTGTCTTAGGTGCAGCCAAAATTTGTATCTCCCAACTATAAATGGCCATTAATCAGTTACCCTTCGTTGATTGTAGAGTCTATAAAAAAGTGAACAGTGATAATTATCCCTTTAGAAGCAGTTGAACTAACCAGTATATATCCGTTCTGATTGCGTGCGAGCACCAATTTATAACAGGGTTCGCTGAAGTGTTTAGCGGAGAGGTTAATGCAGGACGTCCGGTTTATGAAGAAAAAGTGGAATGACGTGGATAGCACTAGAGTTGGCTCTTAAAATGACCGCACCACGTTTCTAATGAACTGCTACCCATTTATTTTCCATAAATCTTATCAACCAAGAGAGGCTTATTATTATATGTAGGTGTGGGTTGTCCCAAATATTATCTGACACAAAAGGTCGATTAGAATCGGGCGAATATAGTATAAAAAGTATTTGAATGCGCCAAAGAACTACGGAGTTAGGGTATTACGGTGTGCTGCCCTAAAACCCAGAAGCATATTCAGCTGAAGAACGAAAAGCGTTGTGCGTTTTTCCTGAGTGCAAAGTTTTCCTTCTTTATATTATCTTCACCAAACACAAGCCGAAGAGAAAAAAGCGTGTATAAGTGAGTCGGATACACGTCACAATTGTCGCGTATGGCAAAATGGTACAATAAACGTTTTTGAATAACGTGCTGTTTAATTTTATTTTGTCATGTTTCATCTTTATCGGACGCGTGATTTCAATTTCAAGTTGCCAATTTAGGCAACTTATCTGTCACATTTATCACAGCTCAAGCCGCTCGTTAGCGGCTTTAGTTGTACAGCACACTTTTATGAATCGCACGTGTTTTATGATCAAAATAATTCGCCTAGAGCCCTCCGACGTTGTGGT
>NW_008756344.1:0-1037 GCF_000715545.1 Opisthorchis viverrini | reverse complement strand
AAACCTGACCACATGATGTGGTTTCCTTGACTGAAGGATAGCCAATCCTATTTCTTGTCAGCCGCTCGTGACCGAACGGTTAAGCGTACAACCATGGACCGGAAGATCGCAGGTTCGAGGCTCTGTTGCGGTTCCATCAGACGCGCACAATTAATGGTTCCCAACAAGGAAGAACAGCTATGTAGTGTTTCACTTTAACTGACTTTCAGTTCTATTCATAACGCCAATCACGTTTTATGCTGAATTTTCACGTACAAGCGAGGCATTTCTGACATAATCGCTTTGATAACGATTCATGATACACGTTGGTCTTTCTTCTGTTACATTAATATTCCTTCTTCTATGGGCTCCAACATTATCACTCTAATCGCATGTATGCATATACAATAACGGATACCCCGATCAATAGTGTGAATCATACGGCCAAGTGCATATGTTTCGTCCTTACTGGGAATGATCAGCAGTGCGCATCTCACGAAACTCCGGACAGCCTCGAACCCCCGACCTCCTACCTAGTAGTTTGAACACTTGACGGTTCGGCCACGAGTGCCTGACCAGCAGTGTGATCAACTCGCACTTAGGATATACTGCCGCTCTCCCTTCAATCACGGGATCCACATCACGTGGTCACACGTGTTGACCGGCTCCTCAAGCAACCACTTCTCAGATGGAAGTTTCACTCATCGGGTGAAGTTTATTCCTCCACGGACACCTGCTTCGAAATCAGCCATCAAACCAACGAACCAAAGAACGGGACGCAGTATGGTGGCAAACGAACAAAAGTCACGGCAGGGGACCGCACATGTCAAAGGTTACCTGTCCTGAAGATTAACGACTTTACATCAGTGCTAGTTATATCGTCAATTCTAATTGACAGCTCACTTGTCTGCTCGCAAGTTACCCAAAAGTTATTGAACAAAGCTTCACAGAATGGTATTTTTTATTGAACCAACATCCAATAATCGATTAATTCTACAGAAATCGATTGTCATACCAACGAATAAAATGTTTGGAACGAGAGAATAAGTAAGGGGGAA
>NW_008756343.1:0-1037 GCF_000715545.1 Opisthorchis viverrini | reverse complement strand
GTGATTAGCTTGTAAACGCAGTTCCTTCCATCTGTTTAGGACATCGACTAACACGAGTGAAGTCCTCGTGAGTACCAGTCATATATTATTTTTACAGACGCCTTCTGTTCACATTGGAAATCACTTTTTCTTGGACGACAAGGCGAATTTCCCGAATGACTATCACGTGACAAAGATGACTCGTTTGCCCGTCGGCAGAAATGTACTGATTGCACGCCAGGAGTGATCTATCCTTACGGGTGACACGATCGATATAAGCGAGCAAACTTAGCAGCACCCATATCAGCTACTAATCTTGAAGTAAGAATGAAAGAATTCGGATTAGGCGCCAATGCTTAAAATTATCTTCATTTCAGTGCCGCATCACTACGAAGAAACACTGATGATCAGTTGTCAAAAATATCTACTACTGAAAGATGGGGTGACCGTAAAAAATGAACTCAGAAAACGAGCAGATCTTAGGCCAGTTGATGTCAGTTTGCAAAGAGGTTTTCTCACATTCGCGCTGTTCTTCCCAACGCAGAACAGGCAGTCCCCTGGTCCGGTTACGGGCCTGAAAAAGTTGCAGAAAATTAGTCTGGAGCGGGAACGCACGGCACAGATTTTGTACCATCCGCTGGTCATCAACTTATAATTTATGGTGTCTTCCATATCCAAGGGGCAAGTTGAGTGCTAGCACGGTCAGAACGCTGGACGTATCACCAACTGTTTCACATGTTGTACCATCTGTAAAGCCAGGATTTCGGGAATCCTGGATCCAAGTGAGTTGTAGAGAAATGAGAGGAGATCCCTCGACAGTTCGACTGATTTCCGTTCAGCTTATGGTTGACTCATAGGAAACCCTATTCAAGAAGGAACAGTGGGAAACACATGTCACTGATATGCTCAGCAGGTTAATCGTTAGCATTCGTTTCAACCGTACCTCCGATGTGGTGGCTGGGAAAGGATTCTTGCAGGCTTCGGAGCTACAAATTTATACCTATAGCTTTATATCTTTACCGACCCTTCCTCCGGAAGTCACTGTCGGATAGTTTGAA
>NW_008756342.1:0-1037 GCF_000715545.1 Opisthorchis viverrini | reverse complement strand
GTTCTCACGTATGACAATTTGGTCACAGTCTTCAGACCACGCTTTCAGCCCTAGATTCCGAATAAACTAATATCAGTTTAAGGGAAGTGAATTCGATCCAAGCTCGAGCGTTCACAGCTAAACAAATTTGCAAGTTCAATAAGCTACTGCGCGTACAGTCGAGCAGGAGTTTGAACTTCCAAAATTGTGGAGCTCCAACGAGTTCGCCAACAGGGCGGGGAGATCCATAGTCTGTGGATAACAGTGACTGCAAAGGTGATAAGCAGTAAGCCCATCGTCATGATAGGTAAGAATAGACATCTGCAGAAGGTTAAAGCACCCAGCTGATGGACTTTACAGTCAGCTGAACAGTGGCCCGACCAGATCGAAAATGAATAGGAATATGGTGAAAATGGATGGGAATCATGATAAAGCATCTGGAGCAAGACAAAAAGTGTGATCTCATCACGGATGTTGAAGATTCGCTGGACAGATGGTTAGATATGTGTAATGGCGGACAGAGTAGGTTCCCCAGTCCATGGGCTACTCAAGTTAGAAAACCGGTGATGAGGAACTGAACAACATTCATTGGGATTTTTCGCCACGTTGCCAACAAAGTTGGGGGTCGGGAGACGAGGCTGTTGTTACTTTTGATGTCGTCTCCGTGTATACGAGTTTCCGGAATGTAAGCAAACGTTCAAAACTTAAAACCGAAGGATTCACTCGATTACTGATCACCTTGCTCCACCACTTTGCCCAAGAGAACATAACCTGCATTAGATTTTCCCAGAGTAGGCGCTATTTTGTCTGATATTCTCACAACTTTATCAACCTTTAAATTCGGGCTGCCAACTATTCAGCTTGATCTTCTCGAGACAATGGTATACTACTATTACTATGCTTATTTAACAGATAGATTTTTCCAAGCCGTTGATGACTAGGGTCCCAGTAACCGAAGCTCGCTGATGATTTGATATTTGGATATTTGAGGTAAGAACCAGGTTGTTCTCAGCAGACACCTGCCGTGCACAGTGGCACTAAGAGTCAGACTTTCATGC
>NW_008756341.1:0-1037 GCF_000715545.1 Opisthorchis viverrini | reverse complement strand
TGATGACCAGGTGAGGACTGGAGGAAGACTACGTGTTATAGTACAACGGTGTCGGGAGTACCCAGCTCTCGCGTACACGCTCTGTCTCATTCAGCGAGTAAGTCAATCCGACGGCACAGCCGACTATTCGTGACCTAATTCGTGCTCGTGTAATGCCAAGGCACTGGTGCCTAGGCTGACAAGACTAAGAACACGCAGGGCTTTTCTCCTGCTTTCATCATAATGCGGATGCTAAAGACGGCGAAAGAGACTGCACTTTGCGGCCTGAGTAGTTAATTTTGTTTTCTGAGGAATTAGGCGCTCCATGCCACGCGGATGTTGCTGGTTTAGTCGTACATTTATATCATCGAAACACTCCGCTCAAGGTATCTCGCTGGGATTTTTTATTTTCAAGCTCACCAAATCATACACGTAAGCCTCATAGCAGGAATCGTGTGTTTTTTAAAAAGGTTTCAACTCCATGCTCAATATGTGTTCACCAGTGTCACAGAGGATGCGTTAGGTTTCCGTAAAATACAGAATCAGTGGGAACCGAAAATTATGCTAAAACAACACAGAACACTTGATAACCCCAAGGACAACAGAATTGTTCTCTCTAGGTTTATAAAGCCATGACGAATAAGCAAGCCAGCGGACTCCAGGTTGCAAGTTCGAAACGGAGAATCCTAAAACTCCTAAATATGCGTGTACCGGTGGATACCGGTGGATGAGGCGTGCGAACAGTAAGTACATTCTCGTAACTCCACTTTGATGTTTTGGAAACCTGCGTTGTAGTACGGCAACGTGTATCCATTATGCGCTGATAATTAGATTCAAGCATACAGTGCATACTGGTTTACCGAAATTTTCATGTCAAAATCAAATCGGAAGATTTAGTTATCTGTCATCACGTTTGAGATGAGAGTCAATCTCTTGTATAAGATAACGGAAGGGTGCCGCGCTCTTATCCGAATTTCGTTTGCTTCGTTTGCTCCAGTTATACTTCACACAAGTTTTCAAACAGTTGTATTGCTTATTAGCGTATTTTTATTGTATAT
>NW_008756340.1:0-1037 GCF_000715545.1 Opisthorchis viverrini | reverse complement strand
AGCCAGCCTTCAGACCCACATCCACCACTCTTCATTAGATGTCTTCCGTGACTATCCTTCATCGTCATTCAGCGGTCTCCCATCGCTTACCTCTCTTGGAAGAACTTAATTCGAGACGCTTTTTATCGACTAGCGTTCACGTTCCAATTGCAATAACTCAAGACTACCCTAAAGGAACACATTTCCTCCAAGATTTACCAATTTTCATCCCTTTCGTTCTCCGATACGACCTAGTTCCACAACTTTGCCAGCAGTTTTGCTCAGATCAGCTCGCCGAAGAAAGATCTTCATGCACCGACAACTCTCCACACAACAAGCAAAAGTAAGTCCTTCCAATCAGCCATTGGCCACACTGTCGATTAGCGCATCCACAGTCTTGGGCACAAGTCATATAAACCCGCATCCGAGTAATTAGGTTAATCAATGATGTCGCCCATAACACTCCAAGCAAAGAGTATAAAGCAGCGTTTCTCAATTCAAACATGTAAACTGCATTTTATATCTAACATAGAGATAAAACATCTTGTTAGTAGTTGGCAGATGGATAGATTCTAGTAGCACATGAATTTTTCAAAGTTTTCCATCACTTACAGACAAGTGCGCCTTACTCCATTAGGATGCAAAGTCAAGTTACTCTGGCTGTGTGGAGAAAATTCATCAAAGTTGCCACACTGTCTCTTGGGGTTACCCGAGGACATAAAAGCGATTTTACCAGTCAACCTTGACCAAATGTAATGGGAGGAAAGCATGCCCCAGTTCCTTTCCCCCATATCGCTCTACAAAAAAATGTGGTGGGAATTTTTACGCAAAACGATGTGACAAATGGAACGAACACTATAAAATCATAATTTTTGGAATGTTGGTTTTTGGTAAAACTCAGGATAATAAAACTGCTATTCTGTTCGTTTCTACCTGGTCCGGTTACGTTTAGTAGGATTTATACGCTAAAACAGAAATTATTTGCTGGCAGTTGTGAACTTTCAAGGGTGAGCTCGCACGGAAAACTACCTACGGGTGTAACGGTGATACTACTGATG
>NW_008756339.1:0-1037 GCF_000715545.1 Opisthorchis viverrini | reverse complement strand
ATGATGATATTGACCCTTACAGGTATGGTTGAATCATGCCACCAGCGGTGGCCTTGCATCAAAGCTACCGTCTTCACCACGTAGCTCCCACCTCCTTGTATACGTAGCAAACTGTTTCATTTGTCATCGGTGCACAGATTGGGCCATCGGCTTCAACGCGTAGCTCACAGTCCCTTATTCTGTGTATCCTATGTGATCGAAGTTGTAGCGTCTGGACCACTGCATTTCGGTACGTGGTTTGCGAGCTGACTGACTATCTGACCAACACCTCTGTAGTCTTGAGAACTACTAGATGAAAGTGAACATTCAGACGTTCTGGCATGTCAGCGTACCACTTAAATTAACTACCATTTCTGTTTCAGCAGTGTTATTGAGATCATTTCTCTAAGTCGTTCGCTAGGAATGACCAAATCAGCTTTAAGGCGAAAGATCAACAGAAACAACGCGGATAGGCACTATGAAAATCGTCACCTTTCTAACCGGACCCGGCCGCGTCCGACCACTGTCGGGCGTCCGCCGTGTGAATCTCTTTTGCCGGATGCAGAAGGATTCATTCTCCACTTGAGCAAGCGGGAGAAAGACCTTCTCAGGAGATCTGACTCTGAACAGACCCAAATCCGTCCGATGGTTGGTATTCCTTCTTGTGTTTCTATTTTGAATCTTCACATTTCCTGATTCAAGTTATGGTGTCACTTTCCAGACAGTTTGGGCTCGTTATATAGATTGTGAGGGCGGACTTGAGGATGTCTTTCCACGGACATGATGTAATGGGACCTTCAAATTTGGATGCTCTGTCATTTTGGTATTCTCTTTAACTCCATATTTTCCACAACGATGGCACTTTGCTATGAAGTGGTGCAGAACATTCATGAACAGTTTTGAATGGTTGATGCTTGTCGACTCCGCAAAGTCACCTGGTCTCACGAACGGATGAGTTGACTTAATGGTGAGACCTGTGAGCTTTTAGTCATCCTTGCAACCCAAGTCCTCGTATGTTTTTTGGCGATGTTTTACGGAATCGTGACTCGTACCTGTTC
>NW_008756338.1:0-1037 GCF_000715545.1 Opisthorchis viverrini | reverse complement strand
ATTTCGGAGTGGAATACGGAAGGCACACTGTCATTAGTACAGTGGTAACACAGTTAATCCTTAAAACCATTAGCCCACCCCACGTCACTTCAAGCCGAAAGCCCCCTCCAGGTACTAACCAGGTAAGTGACCAAACGAAGATCAACCATATCCGCCTGTTTGTTGCGAAATTTAGCCCGAACAAATTTTTCTATGAGATACTTGCGCCAATCTGAACTTCTCCGCTAAGAGACTCAGAAGGAAAATCCTCGATTAGACCGCAACATTCAGTTAGATAGACTGAACACCAACACAACTGACACAGTGCCGCACTGCTTTATGATTGATACAAGAACATCGAGGGTAGAAAACGGGTCCTACACTGTAATAGAATAATTCCCCTGAATAGGATTTCGCAAATTTTGTGCTATCGATTGTTGTCCGCAAAACGCTGTGGTTTATGCTATCGGACTGACTCACTTCCTCGCTGAAGGTAAACGAGAAACAGCTGATATAACAAACTCAAAGGCATACATACTACACAACCTTTACAGATATTCTACAAGCAAAAGAGCGATCAAGATGAACAGACAAGGTGCATAACACAGAGAACGTGCCGGAAACAAGTTTGGAATGACTGTTGAACAAACGCGTTGCATCTTTACGGGCAGCTTAGCTAAGAATCTCAACTGGATCGATAGGAAACTGTTTGATAACGAAGCTTATGCCCTATTATCGATGATTGTTTAGCGACTCCACATAATGGTTTACGTGATTCTTGACAACTGTGCAATTTTTATGTGACTGCACTTTTCTGCAGTGGACTTCAAAAGATGGCGTGTGTGTGCTTCACCGAGTTTGTTTAGTAAAATGTGACAGCTTGGAACGGATCAAATGAAAGCATAGTCGGTTCTTGTCAGGCAATGTGACGGACTATGGAAGATACTGCAACCTAATACTACATGTGAATGAAATACTATCCACACAGAAAAATAGGTTAATTCCCCCATAGGATACAAAGGACAGCGTACCTAGAAACTGTGGAGAGATGCCGTGAC
>NW_008756337.1:0-1038 GCF_000715545.1 Opisthorchis viverrini | reverse complement strand
TCCCATACCTCGACATCTCTTCATCGCGTTCGTATCCATTATCAGCTTCTGTTAATTCCCTTCTGGCAGGTACAATTCGAAATATTTGACGCATGCAATGTATTTCCTATGCTTATCTGTACCTTCAACAGCACTGTCTGCCCAAATTTGAAGGGGCGCCGCTGTACATGTCCGGCCTACTCCAAGTTCTTTAAACGGTCAGAATACTAACACGACACAGTCTGCGTCGAAAAATGGATTTTCTGGGTAAACAAGACCCATGGGTTTTGTGAAGAACTTCCTGTTTAATGCATTGGGATCCGTCCTAAAGACAAGGCTGACTACAAAACCAACATCTGTCGCCAAAAATTCAGACATTATCAGCCTGAGAAAATGCGCTTCTACTGACGCCTCCCTTACACTTTCAGGTATCCATGGATAGAGGCCTAGCTAGAACAGTCTCCTGGTCTTCCAGGTTATTGGTTAGAACATGCATTGCAACTTGTCCCTTAAGAACTTGCACTACTGTAGTAGTATGCCGGCACCCACACGCTGCCTTATGATCTTGCTTTTGAGCCAAAGGGTTTGGTTGAAAACCTTAATCCTCCTGTCTAGGTTTGAGGGGCGTGACTGTATCACAGCCCGTGTACAACCATGAACATCACAACCAAAAACAATGTTATGCCACATCGACCGTCGCATGGTGTCATTGACCGGATTACCTTGCCTGCTGCATGCAACAGGGCGGGTGAGCAGAAACTTGCTACTGCTGACACGTGCCTCTCAACCCTTTCACGTATTCCCTCTCCCAGAACACCCTTACTCAATTTTATTACTGCTGAGCACTAGGACTGACCACTTTGTTCGCCACGCGTAACACAGCTGCAGCTTCTAAGCGTCCGAATACAGTGAAAGACCCAAAAACTCGAAGTCCAGTTCCAAACCCCGAAAGCTGCCTTTAATGTTCGCACGCTGAGGCAAGCAGGATAACAGGTGGGTCTTGCTCGTACGTTCCATTCTTTCTACGTTGATGTGTGCTGTCCGTCAGAAACAAGGATA
>NW_008756336.1:0-1039 GCF_000715545.1 Opisthorchis viverrini | reverse complement strand
GAAGGTGTTCTCCTTAGGAATGGAGTACTTTATTAAATTTCACACAGGTAGCAAGCTTTCGACCGCCAATACAAATGTCCGTTCTTTCTAAAACGGTCTGAGCCTCAGAGTTTCTTCTCTGTTACTCAGCCCCTCTGCCCTGATCTGTAGCATTTATTGGCCTGACTATTGGTGTTGGTTCTCATTTTTTCCTGATCTACCCTTCTCTGGGAAGAATGCACAAACTTACGCAGAACCTGCGACATTCCAATCTTGTAGACTTCAACTTTCATGGACGTGAATGCACAATCCGTGATAGCAGCGGAAGCGACCGATCCAGTGTAAAGTTTTGAACTTGTTGTGCATTGGGGACTGAAACTTTTTCAGTGACCAAGAGACCTGAAATTGACTAGCTTATTTTTTGTGATCCTATTGGGGACAACGCTTTTCTGCACAACGGAGATCTCGATTCGAACAAGTATTCGGTCAGAATTGATTGTATTACTCTTCGTCTGGAAATGCCACGCAAAAATAGCCTCACTGTTTGGTTGGTACGCATAATGTTGCTGGAAACTCGTCGATAGCCGACAATCGATTTCCTTTTTCGGTGCAGTCCTCAAGGTTCAGTCAACTTTGTCTTCCACTTGACCACCATTAAACTGTACACAAGTGATTAAACAAACCTATCAATAGGACACTGAACTGAATCACAGCTAAATCTCTCAGTTGTCGGCAGTGTTCGTCGAGATATCGTTATCTCGAGTATCGTACCAGCTGAAAACGAGACAGTCTTCTTGCGGAACACTCCGTTAAAGAACATCACAAACGAGTGGTTCAGCTGGGATTCATTTAGACCCGGGGTTAAACCGAAAATATGTACAAATGGTTGTATTTCCTCTGGGAATTTCGTAAAATTTCGGCTCAGTTGAAATGTCAGTTTGACGGAAGTTCGAGGATTCCGCCTATCTGATGAGCTCAAAGAAGAACAAGTGTGGTGGTGGGCTGCCAAACCCTCTCAGAAAATTTGTGAGCAGTGTGTTCCGTCCTGTGAAAATCAGCA
>NW_008756335.1:0-1039 GCF_000715545.1 Opisthorchis viverrini | reverse complement strand
CGAACACAAACTTCGTGCTTGCATATGAGTCGATTGAGGTACCAGGTAACTCTTCTAGTTGAGCAGCTGTATCAGTCCCGGTCGTCTAACCCATCCCGATTTGGAAGGCCTGAACAGCTTTTGTGAACCTGCACTGTTTGATGCAGACGTGACATCAGCTTGTCAGTGTTCGAGTCTACTGCGCTAAGGCGCGATCCACATTTTTATATGGATCAGAACCCCGGTCGCTGAGAGCTGTGGACGTAGGAGAACTTTTGGAATAAATAACTTGCCCACGATAGATGAACTGATTTTACTCACACGCTCCGTATGCCAGTCGACAGGCCCTTTTTGAACAACCACGCGAACGGTGGAAACGAGCCAGCAGTGACTTACAAAGAATCACGAGAGCCATTACCGGCAAACTTAGCTTTGCTGGTTATTTACATTCTTTTGCATGGGTGCCCCGAGACGGTACATATCAATGGTTAGAGGGATTGTCAGAGTTCACCCAGTTGCACACTTAACGGCGCACATGCAACCAACCTGCTGCACTCAGTGCATGGCGTCCATTTCTGAGCTTTTCAATCAAAAGTTCGCTGCAACCCCTAGGTTCAAACATCAAGTGGCTACCGCCCCCAACGTGTAGTTTTTCACCTTTATCTCCAAGATCATCAGTGAACGAAACTGTGACAACAAATACGCGGTTTTTGCAGCGGCATCTGCTGCCGCTGATGATGATGATAATGATGATGATGATGAAGAACTCGTGTAGACAGTTATTAAACGTGATCAGTTTCAATATCTGGTCTCCTCTGGAGACTACCTTACCATTCGAGGGAGTCACAAGACACCAACCAGAAGTAATCTCATATGAAAGGTAGGAGAATAGCGGCAAATGTCGATGGCCCAGATAGCAGAGATGGTCGTTGGTTTGTTCGCTGAGCTAGGAGAATTATAGTGGTTGTTTGTAACACAAGCGATAATCATGTTACGTCATTTTCAGTCACTTATGAATAATAAAACTTATGTAATCATCCGTATACCTAGATGGTGTCAA
>NW_008756334.1:0-1040 GCF_000715545.1 Opisthorchis viverrini | reverse complement strand
ACTTATTGTGAACAAGGAGAAGTTTACTGATATAAATATGCACACGACCATAATATACTGTGGGATTATGGCACTTTAGCGTTATAATGAGAATAGAATTGATTGATGCGGTGATAATGCAATAGGACTTTTCAATAAAATACATGAGCATGGTTTGCAGTATCTGAATGATTCGCCTGTCGCTTTCCTGCTGGATGAGTCCTGATTGTTGCACCGTCATCCGGTGAGCTGCTGTCATACTGCGTACTGGCGTCTAAGGACCCCTTCCATGAAAAATCGACTGCGAGATGAGTAGCATTTTCGAGCCATGCAGAGTTCCTCAAACCATTTTCACGTTTTCGCTAGCATGTCGTGAATGTTATTGTCTGCTCCTCCATTTGTCCAGAGGATTACCACATCCCAAAAACCCATCGGTGTGGGCAACCCATGCGTCGCAATGTGCACATTTCTAGTATCACAATGAGAATTTTGTACGCGATTTCGTACGGCTCCAGAAATAAAGTCGATCAATTGCACCAGGTTCATTGTGGCACAGAATTGTGCAACTCGATCAAGTGTCAGCGAATGTCACCCGGTTGGCGTGAACTGCAAACAAGTTCGAGAACAGCTCGACAGGCTCACCCAATGTGTTGGTTGGACAGGTGGTGAGGTTGGAGAAGCACCTTGAAATCGTTTATGGATAGATGCAGTCATGCCGGAAATCTAAACTCATGTGACACTGAGAGCAGAATAGGCTTCGTGAACTGTTTCGCGTTTCCAAGATGAGTCGGCTCAACCAGCACTGGATCATCGACCAAAGATGCCCTATATGACTACAGGGACTTATTCCGTTGTAATTTGACCAACAAGTGGTTGAGTTTTGACTTTGACAAACTGCATAGAAACGCCTCTGGAGCACTTCTTTGTTCCTACTCGGCTCAGCCCTACTGGTGACATTTCTGGTCTTCTTGCACGCAGATCAGTGTAAAATGATCTAGCATGCTAATATTAGTTGTTATTTATTGGTTCTGTTTTGTCACCATCATTTGTAATAGTAATCC
>NW_008756333.1:0-1040 GCF_000715545.1 Opisthorchis viverrini | reverse complement strand
TCAGATTAGGAATTCGTTCACAATATACTTTTTAGTGTTTGAACGGGATTCAATAATCGGCATCTGAAGCGGGTAGTTAGAAATCGTTAGAACGATTACAGTCCTTATTTGGGAACGCCTGTTCTGGATCTATTGCATTTTATTCTGAAAATGAGAATTTTTCCATAATGCTATGAATTGACCGACATTGGTACAATCCAGAACCCTGGCTAATATTTCTTTACGAAAACAATGGCTCAGATACAGAGAAAAACGTTTTTTTCCTTAAAATAGGGATGCACCGGAGGGCGATTTCGTCGTTATACTCTCACGTGTCACCAAGCGAAAATAACGCAGTGATCAGCAGGAATAATTACCGGCGATATCAGCAATGTTCAACTATCTCATGACCAGGATTCTGGCCAGCATGTTATAGGTAGATTTTTAGATTGTCATTGAATTGAACTTGAAATGTTTGGTTGGTATGTCCTCTAAATAAAGTCAAAATAGATGAATAATTTCACCAAAGAATATTCGCGAATTATTTTGATCAGTGCTGCGGAGAATTGCTGGTGAGTTCATACGAATGGACAGGTGAAATGATATGCAAAATGCATGTCAGCTGTACACGTGGAAATGGAACGTGGAAAACGTGTTTTATATGGTGGTGACAAGTCTAGCGCCTGCTGTCTCTATAGAAAGTGCGCTCAGTGCTTCAGTTGATCGTACGTAGCCTCGTTCTTGGAAAAATACTTGTGTTTGTTTGAATGCGAAATCCAGGCCTTGCGCCCATATTTCAAGTTGCTCAGATTGCAGGCGATGTTACCTCAGATATCATTTTAAGCCACGTCCTCTCTATCCAGAAGTAAGTCACACAAAAATTCTTTAAGTATGCTGCTCACCATCCAAGCTTGATTCAATCAGGTTTTCGGCATAACCCTTCTCAGATCGTTTGATGTTATTTCAGGGACATTCCGCGTCAGAATCGACAAGCAAAGAATTAGCCCACTTCAGCCTTCCTCAAATTGAACCGAAGGAGATGTATTGTAAGATCCGGACGG
>NW_008756332.1:0-1040 GCF_000715545.1 Opisthorchis viverrini | reverse complement strand
CTGCTCGCCAAGTTTGGCAGTTGGATTGCGGACGTTTCATCGCTAGTCGAGGTGACGTCATCACTGCGTGATTGAGTAGGTAAATTCCTTCTCTTTTACCTGTTCTTACATAGTTTCTTAAGAGTACTTATTAGATCTACAGTGTTCCCGAGATGGGCATTGCGTAATTTGATGGGTCATTTGGAAATATGAATTACGTCGTGGTCTAATTTCCATGAATTTGGTTGGTCCATTAGGCACCTTCATTTTTACGATTTGACAAGCAGCGCACCCGGGCTGCGTATATTCCTAGACGCCGATGCTATATGGATTGACGGTTGCGGACTGGAGGCTTCCCGAAGGTATTCTGTTACGGGGATGTACAAAATCTGGCGCCATTTAACAAAATGCACTGCAGCAAGTGCACTCTGCGATAAGCTGACAGGATCTCCTCAGTTTTGCATAACGCCTGCGTTGAAGATCCTAATGACCTCAAATTGCTAAAACCTGTCTTGTATATCTTAGTTTTTGGGACCAACAAAAATGGAAACAAGCGCACGAATGACCCACAAATGCCGGTGGAGAATATAAGGTCAACTTCGACCCATCTGACACAAAGAAGCGGGGCATGTCAGCTCTTTGTGAAGTGCATTGCAGTACACGTGAAGTCATCAAAACTACTCGGAATGACCGTAGGACCTGATCCTCAGTTATCGGATGTGTAAGCACTTTGCTGAAACGAAATTTTTTGACGAAACAAATAAGCATCGGTGTATAGCTGTCAAGGCAACTGAAACTCGACAGGCGGCGCGTCACACGGCAGCTCAGTCTGAAGTTCAGTGTTCACACGACCTTTGTGCAAGCGAGATATCCAGCTGAGGTTCCACTGGGTCTCCCGTTATCATCAGGTTAAATGAATGTACTTCGACGATTAATTACATTTTGGTGTTCAGTCAAAACTCAAGTTTGACGGAGACTCACAAACTGCGCCCATCTGATGTGCCTCAAGATGGGCAAAGTATTTGTTTGCCAGACGGTGTAAATTTCAAGTGCTTCTTGGA
>NW_008756331.1:0-1041 GCF_000715545.1 Opisthorchis viverrini | reverse complement strand
GTCAGGACCACTGACAGGCGACCCATTAATTTCTTGGACAAATCCTAAGTCGAACGTGGTCTTAGTAAACAATCGGTAGTTCTTATTTGGGCAGTGGTTCGCCTTTGACACAAAAGCTCCATCAGACCAAGTGAACAGGTCACCAAATTGGCCAGGTAATAAGGCAGGCGGGGAACCTTTCAGTAAGTCAATCCTCTTCAGATTATCACACTAGATCAGTGTTGAGTGTCAATTGATGGCTCTTGTCGGTTAGTGAAGTTGTCAAAATCTTGCCTTGGTGGATTTGGGGAGTTTCTACTTAGTTCTGATCGGGTTTGATTCGTTAATCTTGCACTTCAGGATGCTTCAGTTGATGATTCACCTCAGGTGCCACTGGTAGGCTTTCCTTGGTCTTTGTGAGGTTGTGAGTGCTCCGACAAATTAGTTTGAGGAGGATGAGGTTAAGTGGAATTGTGATGATGACTACTCCTCCTTCTGATGACCGCACACCAACACATGTCACTTCGACTGATTTAAAACCGTTTCCACGCACTTACCAGTTCCACGCCTTCCATTCTGTTAACACTGGAGTGCTTGATGATTTCTACCTCATCGGTTATCAGTCTCGCTAACATGGAACGTGGTCCTTGCCTCAAAACCTTAAAATTGTGTCCCGTGTGCGTGTTCCACAATTGCCGAGTCTTTAAGTAACGCTTGTTATTTATCCGCGTTTCTCGGCGGCCTGTTTACTTTTCTATTATGCTCTCCGAATCTGGTGTGAAGTTCCCTGGCCGTCTGTCTTTATTAGACCTTAGTGCAGTCGTTACACTTAATTTTGTAGGCACAGTCTCTGGTTCTGTTTGCCGGGAGGCGATCCTTCAATTACACCAGTGCAGAGCGTAGAGTTTTCCCCCTCTGGAACGCTGCTCTTATGTTGAACATGTTTAGAACTCTTCGAATGACCTCCGATGTCCCCCGACAAGAGCCGTCAATTGACACTCAACACTGATCTAGTGTGATAAGCTGAAAAGGGCTTCCTGATTGGTTCCCCGTCTGTCTTAT
>NW_008756330.1:0-1041 GCF_000715545.1 Opisthorchis viverrini | reverse complement strand
TTATTAATTATTGAGGACTGTACCTCATCCGATTGGATAAAATCATTCATTATACTTGAAGCCTCACACACTTCTGTTCTTATCTGACAAAGTTCTCTCCTGTGACAATGACTTATGTTAGTGTGAAGTTGACCTGAAACCTGTGGGAAGTTCAGCTATATTTTGGTATTACGAACATTAGAAGAAAGGTCATTTACTTGACTTACAAGGGAACTGCGTACGGAATAGGGATCCAGCTAACAGTTTGATCGGTCTAGCTGGAGTCCTCCACCTTGCCTCCGCTTTTGGCTCTGATTTAGCGCCCTCTTTCTAACGCTAATTACTTCAACTGTTCCCAACAAATGTGCCCATAAATCTTTGGAAACGCATAAAGCGACCAACAAGACATTGGAACCTGTTTAGACGATATTTTCATCATGTCTACACATTTTCGTTATTTTTGTGTTTGATTTGCGTTTCTTCATGTAAAATGAATAATGTGTAGCAACCAGAACAATATTTTAACACCAGAGGCTACATTCCTAACACCAAAATGAGTAACTTCAAGACGATGTTCCTACTGTTTGGGGATTGAACCTCGACCATGCTTAGAGTTATTGCTCTCAACTGGGAACACCGTCAATAGCACTGAGTTTACGGGCTATGGATTTCATGTTTTTTCCCAAGTAAAAACTTTGTTTCTGTGGATTGATCCCATTAAATACATGGTTGGATACCACCTAGTTTTTTTTGGAAATTCGGTTCAATGACAATACAAAACCATTGACATTTTCGGTGCGCCACTCCCAATGTGACCAAAGTAATCTTCAACACTACAAGTATACCATCCTGAATATGCCCAGCAAAAAACTTAAAGTTTCCCAATTTTCCACATAGCACTGGTCAATTCACTGACTTCCCTAGAAACGCAAGTTAACAGTTGCGTATGAAGGGTACGGCCAAGTAATTTACCTAATATCAGTGTGAAAATCATAGAGGTTGATCTTCCGAAAGGAGAATACCAGGGGAGAAGGCGTCTTCCAGTTTCCTCTACGGACAGAT
>NW_008756329.1:0-1041 GCF_000715545.1 Opisthorchis viverrini | reverse complement strand
GTCACTCTTCAGCAACGTCTTTTAACCTCTGCTTGGTGTTCGTTGATATCTCGAAAGCGTTTGATTCGCTTTCGCCACAATCATCGTTTCGTCACTCTTCAGCAACGTCTTTTAACCTCTGCTTGGTGTTCGTTGATATCTCGAAAGCGTTTGATTCGCTTTCGCACGACACAATCATCAGATCTGCTGAGATATTTGGAGCATCTTCAGGCCTAGTGGTCAACGATTCTGCATTTGGCAAGGTTCTTTGGGATCTCAGCCTTCCGGTTCGAGCCCATGGTTCATGCGTAAACACCAGGAGGAGCTTGGTGGCTGCTTGGGGAGATAGTCTGCGATAGTCTGCACAACAGAGCTGACCATCGTGGTTTACGAGAGTTGGCCGCTTGGCCTCTTTCTAATCCATGGCTTGTATTTTTAGAACGAGTGCCTCCTCAGATATTTATCCGTGGTATCCGGCTCCGATGCAAGTTGCTCAGAATGAGAGTTAGAGGCGCTCGGCATGGTCATGGTGGCCAGATGATCTTCTGACGTGGAAATTGTGGCCAACAGGAGAGTATGGTGCACAGTTTGCGGTCCGGCTGAATCACGTACGATGCCAGTTCCTCTTCTCATAACCGGGTTGCAAGGAAATTCGCAAAATGTCTTTACCGCTTGGGTTACACCGTCTTCAAGGGGTTGAGAACACCTAGTTTGACGTCGTTCATCAAACCTGACCTAATCACTGTTCGAGATCGCCGTGCAACTGTAATAGACGTCAGCATAGTCTCGGATGGGCGCGGAGTGACTGTGTGGAATGAGAAGAAGCAGAAGTGTGGTGCTGCTGAATATCCCCTCGCCACAATCTCAGCCATACGTGCAATCGTTTATGATGTGGACCTTTTGGTCCACCAGCAGATGGTCATTTCTTATCGAGGGATGTGCTTTCCCCAATCCTAAAAGGCTATTATTGAACTGGGATTCCCCAAGGTCATAGTCAGTGACTTGAATTAGCTTGCCATTTTGGACTCTGCTTACTTACCACACTTTTATGTGTGGTACATG
>NW_008756328.1:0-1042 GCF_000715545.1 Opisthorchis viverrini | reverse complement strand
AATTAAACTGTCATCCTATAAATTGGGCATAACAACGTTCGTTCCCAAACGTCATTTGGACTAGCCACGTACATGGCCTTACGAAGGGCCTGATTGTTTCCTGAAACCTCATTGGCTAAAGCAGGTAAGCAGGTCATCTGCCTACCTTTTCTGTGGTTCTCAATTCGTTGGCCTTTAAATGTGATTGGGCGTTGCTTCGGTCCTTGATCAAATCAATAATGTCACATGGGTCATTCAGTCCACATCTACACCTCCTGACGATGTTAGATTTTCCAACCCTCGAGTAAGCCTGTTCTATAATCGGACGCTATACTTCACTCTGTATTTTTTCCGACTGTACCAATGATGGGAAAATGACTTCTCTATGTTGCCGGCCCCCATAATTCGGGAGACCAAGATTTCGGAACATCACCACATAATTTGAGTTTGATTGAATAAGCATGACTACGTTCTGAGTTGTCATCATTCAAGAAGTCGGCCGATGCGTGACCACGTGATATGGTTTGCGCTATTAGGGAGCGAGGGTGTCAGCCGCAAACTGTCAGGAGAGTCACATTCCTGAAAGTAACTCCAGCATGTCAGAAACCCATTGAGACCGTAAAAGTCCCCCAAAATCTCAAGAGGGAAATCGGCAACCAACCAGACCAGCCAATCACTCAACGAATTCATCAATAGCTGAAGAGTGTTCAGGCGCGCCACAGAAGCACGATCGACTATGATAAGTATTCAGGCATTTCATAGAAGCCCGGTCAAATTTGAGGGGTGTTCACTAAACGCCGATCAGACAGCCTTGATCAAAATCACAAAATGCCCTTTGAACAGAGCGAGACCATTGTAACTCTTGCACTAGGATGCTGCGATAAATCCAAGATATTTAATTCGTTCTAATTTAAAATTTTATACTTTTGTCTCCAGAACGAATCCGTAATGAAGACTGCCAGTGAGAATTTGGTAAAAATGGATTCTGATTTGCGAACTGTTGGTGGGGAACCAGCTCTATCTATACACGAAACTGTGAATCGTGAACCGCTTAGCACAGCAC
>NW_008756327.1:0-1042 GCF_000715545.1 Opisthorchis viverrini | reverse complement strand
CCCTAAAAGCCGACTATGTCCTGATTGTAGGATGTACGTGCGCGCTTAACCGGACACAATGTCCAGTATGACACTAATTTTGGCTTGGTCAGGAAGCCAGCAACTGGCCTTGAGTAAGCAACCAGATCAGGGATGATTTTGTAGCAGTTCTCACCTAAAGATATTGGCTATCTGCCCGGAACCAGCAGGTTTGCTGTATACTGCGCGACTCAAAGGATAGATGAATGAACCCTACTGTAATCTGGAGTCGTTCATTCGTTTCACCTCAGATAAGCATGTTTGACCTCACCAAATGAAGAGCGCATCAGCAGTAAATGAGCTTAGAAATGCTCTGCAACAGAGATTCTCTGCAGGTGACTCATCGTGGATGACATCTCTCCGTCGAAAAACCACATTTCACAACGTTCACCACTTCACATGGGGGCCACCAGATATGTTAACTTCAACGCTACTTTTCCAACTTTTCCGGATAGTATGCTAAAGGGCATTAACTACAGAATCGACGCTGTTCATTTACTTCTAAATTCAGAAGATAGAATAGGCTTCGCTGAGATAATGGACGGGGAATTCCTTGATTCGGTAGGCAACCCGCAACTTGCTCGTGCAGTTTGATAGTTCCATCTACGTCTGAATTATCGTGTGCTCCTGTTTTCTCATTGCGAATGAAGTAGACAGTGGAATAGGCAGAGTCATCCCACTCTTGTGTTACTCTCTTATCGTACCTTGCCTTCTAGTTAGTCGTCAGAGAGAAGTCGACTGAAGACGGAGTTTGCTATACTGATACACCAACCCTACACTTCAAATGTGCATCATGATTTTTCATTTTTGGACGACAGATGCCTCCGCTGGAGCCTATCAGATAGTCGGATTCTCGAATCGCCCTTTGATGCTGATGGCTTTCGACACTTTATTATTCGACACTATTGGAAGCCTTAGGTGTTTTCGGATGCGCTTTGCACCCGTAAAGTGTGAATTCATGATCGTGAACATCCAGTAACTGAACACGCCACCTGTAATCCAGGGAGAGGCACTTGAAGTTGTG
>NW_008756326.1:0-1042 GCF_000715545.1 Opisthorchis viverrini | reverse complement strand
CTGTTGATTTCCGAACCAATTTTAACAGATCAGGGGTCCGAAAGGTATAGTTTGGTTTCCGAGATGGGATCTTCCTGGTCGCTGACTTTAAAGGCTTGACTAAGTACGCGACAGTCCAGAATTGGTACAGGTTTTCGTTGGAAATTGACTTTCGCTCGCATGACCCGACTAGGTTTTTCCTATTCTCCACATATTCCTGTACACGGTGTTGATCCAGTGGCCAACCACAACCTTTCAATCGTTTACTACGATTCAGATTAACAGGAAATGAAGAGTGAATGACGAGTGAGATGTTGGTAAAAATATTTATGGAGAACAACCTGTTTATGTCTTGCTCCACTTCTTGTCTCTCTGTGTTAGTTAGAAGGGCCATGATGGGCTCCAAAAGACTGAACGGTTACTTTCCGTTGCACAGAGATGCCATCGGTTGAGACGCTTCCTATGGTCTTCAGTTCTGACCGCCGTAGTCCCCCCATCACAGTAAAGAGGATGTTTGGGCGTATCTTGGCACTGACGAGGAGGTAATCTACTCTTCACAAAGGTCGCTCTCTATAAGATTTACTTTGTCCAACCGAGTCTTGAATGCAGTAGGGCGCAGGTGATGGAAGTTCAATCTGAATGATTCGGACAAATGACTCCGAAGGTAAACTCCATCCGTCCAGCTTGCTGAAGCCCATTTGTGTTCGCGCGTTGGACAGAGTGAGGACGAAACCACTAGCCAGGTTGTAGCACTTGCCAGTTAGTCATGTCATGTGATTACCCAGTTTCAAAAGTGCGACAGCTGTGCAGTTGATTCCAAGAGACGTTCAAACAAACAACTTTAGTGGCTGTTCTTCCTCTTAGGAACTCACTCGTGTCATTTTATGGCAGATTAATTGTTAGACCCAGGTTTAGCAACGGTCCAAGCATGAGTGAGCACTGCCAATTCGAATGAGCCGATAGAGCTCAATCCATAACTGTAAAGAACCGAGGTGCTTGCACTTTCTAACAGCTTTGATGTAGAACGTGTTGTTCCAAGCTAGTAGGTCCTCATGAAAAAAAA
>NW_008756325.1:0-1042 GCF_000715545.1 Opisthorchis viverrini | reverse complement strand
CATTGTCTCGTTACAATACAGCGTCGCCGGGAAGCTTCCTTTTTTGTATTCTCCAGTTATCAGAGCTGAAGGTGGGCAAACCTGGGTGTCTTCTGGGCTCAGTGACCGAAAACAACTCTATTTTAGTTACTTTACTGTGCATGAACTTAGAAGCCATCAGTTCATCATCTGCAGCCCATGGGACCACCGGATGCACAGTGCCTATCCTTCTAATGTAGGACTTCCAGGCTCCGGTTGAAGGTCTGTCACAGCGGGGGAAATGATAATGCAGGCAAAGGTAAACAAGTTCCTTGTCTCAGACACTTTTCGCATGGCATCCACTAATCCTTACTGCTATCTCAGTCAGTGACAGAGTTGACCACAGGTCCTGGAGACAGAGACCGGTTCTACAAAAAACTACAGGATCTTGTCAGCCAAGTAATACACATACAGACATTCTTACTGCAACACTCCTCGCTAGTCTTGCTGAGCCACTTGAACATCACATCATCGAGGCAGCACTATACCAGTATTGACCGTATCTTGAGTTTCACCAAATTCAGCCAACAACCTTTTCCAACACTCGCAAAGATATCTCTTAACGCGGTGTTTAACCGGGGTGCACCATACCGGTCAGGTCAATTGAGATCTCTACAGCGAAAGACTCTTTAGGTTTCATGAAAAAAGAACACCTGGCAGTCCGAACAGTTCCACTCACACCCTTGTTTGCGGGCATCCAAAGTTGCTCTAAACAACTCACCATTCACTTATCCTGTCATGACGACTCATCTTTGCTTTCTGTAACCAGCCATAACCTCAAGAATCGCACACAGCCTACATAACCGCACAACTGACAGCACCAAGGTGCTGGGATCAACCGCTAGAGACCTCAGTCGTAAGTGCGAGATAACATCCATTCATTTGCACTCTCGACACGGTAAAATGACTCCCGAGCATCTTCTGCTTTGGGTGCCCCACTCAACGGAATGCAAGATTTGTGTCCGCCGGGAAAAGCTATTTTCATGGAATTCGCTATCAAATATCGCTAATTTTTGGGCACAAT
>NW_008756324.1:0-1042 GCF_000715545.1 Opisthorchis viverrini | reverse complement strand
GCACAGAGGGTCGCTGAAGTCGCACGCTCACCGGGTTCATGCTTTGACTTGACAGTCGATCTTGCTCTCGCTACGTAGAAGTCCTGAAATACCTAACACAACTCGTAAGAGCTCTGCAATTACAAGCAGAGGCTGTTTTGTTATCTGGTTCTTAATAAGACAAGGTTATTTTGGACAGAAACCAAGTGACTGAGAATCCTCTGACAACAGTAAAGTGTAGGGAGTAAATTCGTTCCTGCATCAATTACTAACGTCTAAAATCATGCCTCCCAAAAAATATGTCGAACATAACCAATGATATATATGGCAAAACACATGGTTTGTGGCTAAGCAAACTATTGTGGTCTACCAAATCAAAGAATGCTTTGGCAGTCACGTTGCGATGAAACATCTCCCTGCCATAATTCACCAAAGGTAGAATATTAGAAGGAGTTTCACGAGGCCAATTTGCTTCATTTCTTAACTCACGTTTATAAATAATATAGTTTTCGTGCGGATAACACGTTAGCGAACGGGACACTTGTATGTTCGGTGGAACTGCATTACTGTGGAAAGTGAACAGAAAGAGCGCAATTTTAATCTGACCTGTCCCCACAACACAAGCCCAATAACCCACATTCACCCCGTGTGTTGGCATAGAAATTTAGTGTCCAAAGCTTTGTTTCCATATCGGATAAGAGAAATAAGCTCACTGGGAAACATTTCGAAGAGCATTGGTTACCATTACAATTACAAGCTTCGACACATCACCATTTACCTCAGCCCTTCAACCGCGTACATGTTTCCCAGTGGTTATATGCAACCGATGTTTCGCTTACCAACGACGCAAGAAGACATGGGTGGACAACCAGGCTGAGTTCAGGGATTGGGATAACCGTGGACATTCCATGGGGAGATTTTAAGGGGAATCTATGCACTGGAGGCCAAAGCTTGGAAGCGTGTGACACTGAGCGTACGGCTTTTTATCACACTCCATGCAGTGCTGTGTAGCGCTCACCAAACAGTGAGATAGGCTCACTTAGATTACTTGCTACGGTCTGCA
>NW_008756323.1:0-1043 GCF_000715545.1 Opisthorchis viverrini | reverse complement strand
CAGAAGTCGTTTATAGCTGAATAACTTAGAAGTTCATCCTCATCTGTATGATTCCTTTACTTCGTACAGAGCTTCTTGGTCTCCTAGGTTCATCATTCACCAGTCGGTATGTAATTACTTCGGTTGCAAGAGAACTACGAATGCCAAAGTCCGAATGGTCTCAAAATTGATTCATCATTTTGGATGTTTTGTGGGGAAAGCAACTCCACTGAACCTATGTTCAGCAGTGTGGTACGCTGGTATCTTACCTCCTTTGTTACTGGGGAAATTTATCCGCGATATGAGGGCAAGCCTCTAGTCAGCTTTCCCTCCAAAATTCACTGGACGAAGAAGTCTCTATAAGTGATACGAACACGGTCGTTCTTCTTGTAAAATTTCATTTACTTACGCAAGAACATTTTAGATGGGGAAAACGTACAGCCCAAATGAAAATGTTGAATTTTTCATTTACCGGGGTCATAATATTTTATTCACCGAAAAAAATAATTTCTGGCAAATTATATTTGCTGAGAACTTGGAAGTATCCTTCGATGTGTGCACTGAAAGTTCCCGTTCTCCACTGCACATTTAAATGAACGCTAATCTTCTCTCCCCTGAGGACCGCGAACACGATGCGCACTATAAAAAACGACTTCAGAATAGGATCGCCTAATAATACACTTATTTGGCTGACCTACTCATTGATGTATTGGAGACAAACTCTTGTTGGCATACTCCCCACACAGAATAAAAGATGAGCTTATGCCAACGGGATTTTTCAATGAGACACCTGCTTTTTGCAACTCGAGTTCGTTTGACCCAAGGGGATTGGGCGTTGACACCAAATCTTTTCGGCTTCACTGACCACATGTGCACCAGGTGTGCATCGTTCCCACACGACAGCTATTGAGCCTCGTCACCGACATGGCGTACATATTTCTTCTACGTAGTGAACGACATTTCTTCTCACGCACATTTGACACCAGATGTTTGCCACTCGAAGCAGTGATATTTCCCATTGGCGCATGGTTTTATACGCATGAATAAGGAGAACCTATGCCAAA
>NW_008756322.1:0-1043 GCF_000715545.1 Opisthorchis viverrini | reverse complement strand
ACGATGATTTCTCAGGATGGATTTCGGTCCAGTTGATGATAACGTGTCAACAAGTATGCATCTGGAATAAGTCCGAAAAGGAAGTTCTAACTTCGAGTCTGCATATGATATGATTCACAAAACAAATGCTATTCGTCCAACTGGATATGTCTATCCCGATACAGAAGAAATGGCTTAGTGGCGATGAAATCCCACACGACCGCATGGAAGTAAGTAGGCAAATTTACTTTCCTTCACGGTTCAGAATCTGACTAACACCTGTGCATGTGAGTCGAAATTCGTCTTTGCTGCCATTTTCAACTTTGATGCAGTTATCTTCCTTGATTGCCATTGATGGCGACTCCTTGTTCACTTCTATTCTCCTAGAACAAATATAATATCATTGCCTGTGTTCTCAGTCGGGACAGATTAAGAACCCAAATAAATATAAACGAATCGATCCGTATTGGCACCTCCAGTAATATAATTTGTATAAAGTGTTCGGCAAAAAAACAAACAGAACACGTTTTGAAACTGTCAAGATGTCCCATTTCAAGAAGGACACTTATATGGGTAATGAAGGTTTTTAAAAGAATCTAGAACTTTTTTATGACTTCAGCTGATCCTTTCACAGTGGGGTAAATTTACCAAACGGACGGCTAACACCCCTAAACTTCTTTTACTTTCATGGTGTTAGTCTGCTTTGTAGACCAGGAGCGAAGGTCGAACGCGCAACACAAGAAATAACTATCATTCTCCATCAAGTTTGTCATGTGCAGTGATTTCCCAGATTCAACAATCCGCGACTGCCACATTCCTTGTTGCAATTGGGCACCCCAAAACACTAAACCCATTTGATCAAACCACTCTCATACAACTTCAACTTCAAGCCGACATTCTCTTGGAGAATAAAAGCATCCAGTCAGCTTGTGTGATATTTTAAAACACAAAAAATGTGTGCCTGGCCCGAGGAAATGAACATTAAGCAAAATAAAAAATGTTTGTTTGTGTCATTGGAGATATTAGTGTTCAAACAACAGTCATTTTTCCGAAACATCACAATA
>NW_008756321.1:934-1043 GCF_000715545.1 Opisthorchis viverrini | reverse complement strand
AAACCCTAACCGTAAACCTAACACTAAACATAACATAATCCTAACCCTAAACCTAACACTAAACCTAAACCGAACCCTAACCCTAACCCTAACACCAACATTAACCCTA
>NW_008756321.1:0-892 GCF_000715545.1 Opisthorchis viverrini | reverse complement strand
CCCTAACCCTAACCCTAACCCTAAATCTAACCCTAAACCTAAACCTAAACCTAACCCTAACCCTAACCCTAACCCTAAACCTAAACCTAACCCTAAACCTAACCCTAAACCTAAACCTAACCGCAAACCTAACCCTAACCGTAAAGCTAAATCTGAACCTAACCCTAACACTAAACCGAACCCTAAAACTCACATTAAAACTAAACCTGAACCTATACCTAACGCTAACACTAAAACTAAGCCTAACCCTAAACCTAACCCCGACCCTAAACCTAAGCCTAAAACTAACACAAAAACTAACCCTAACCGTAAACCTAAACCTAAACCTAAACCTAACCCTAACCCCAAAACTAAACCTAACCCTAAACCTAAACCTAACCCTATACCTAACCCTAACCCTAAACCTATACCAAACCCTAAACCTAAACCTAACACAAAACCTTAACCTAATCCTAAACCTAAACCTGAGCCTAACCCTAAACATAACCCTAACCATACCCTAAAACCAAAGTTAACCCTAAACCTAACCATAATCCTTAACCCAAACCTAACCCTAACCGTAACCCTAAAAATACCCTAAAGCTAAACCTAATCCTAGCCCTAAATCTAACCCTAAACCCAACCCTACACTTAAACCTAAACCTAACGCCAAAACTAACCATAAATCTAACGCTTAAACTAAAACTAACCCTAACCCCAAAATCTAAACCTAACCCTAAAACTAAACCTAAACCTAATCCCAATCTGAACCATAACCCTAACCCTAACCCTACCAATTACACGAACCCTAACCCTAAACTTAACCTGTAGCAAACCCTAAGCCTAACCCTATACATAACACTAAACCTAACCCTTATCCTTAACCTAACCCTAATCCTAAGACTAACCCTAA
>NW_008756320.1:0-1043 GCF_000715545.1 Opisthorchis viverrini | reverse complement strand
AATGTGTGGTAGGATAGCATATTCGACATATGGTGTGGCGAAATCAACCGTGTAAGTATCGAGCAGACTTCTAACTCGTCTTGAAGACAGATGACATAAAAGGCGGTGAAACCGTTTGTTCCTTGTTCGGTGTCGTTAGCAGTGCACCCCATTCATCTGCATGTTCCTCCAAACGAACAGATTTAGGGTCGGGAGTTGTGCAGTTACCGGTGGCTGATCGACAGACCAAAGCGCCAGCCATTCTTACATTACGTAGTCCTAGTTCACGTGACTACTGAACTTCTCCAACCTAAGAACAATTGGGAACAGCGGAATTTTCGTGAGTTCAGTCATCCTAGGCCTAACTACCCGGAAAAAAATATCCTGAAAGAGAAAAGATAGTATTGTTCGTTGCATGTCATGCTTTTTCGGGCCAAACCGCGAGTGAAAGTCATCCGATAATCGGTCAATGAGGTATAGTCATTATAGATAATGAATAGGGAAAAAGTTACTCTACATGAACCCTGCAAACTTCGTGCGACACTTATGTTGGCCTCTAAGCCCATGTTAGAAAAGGCAACAGAGTACGCTAACCTGAAGGTGGTTCATCATATAATGAATACTTCCTCCCCGCCACACTAACATATTTGTTGCTGTGGTTCATCATGATTGGGCAGTTGTCTGTCAGTGGACCAGAGGAAACCGATTTTTAGGGTCTTATACTAACATGTGATCATGAAAATAGGGCTAATAAAAAGAGAAATATTCACGGTAGAGTCAATAACTTGCTGTACTAGTCACTCAATCAGTGTATGCTCAGCAAATACGACCTGACCAATGTGATTTGCTCTACCCTACCCTAAACAGCTGGCCACCTATCGAACAGAACTACATGAAGTGAGTGCGTACGATATATCTTGATACCAGTATTGATCAACAAGGTTCTCACGTCAATTGGCTACTGACTTAAAGGCTATCGGCGTGAGCTAATGAACTAAGGCTAGGAAGGACAGCGTACTACATGCTATCAGAAGGTGTGTAGTTATATTTCTACGTTTTAATTG
>NW_008756319.1:0-1043 GCF_000715545.1 Opisthorchis viverrini | reverse complement strand
AAGAGCTTAACGCACCAATCGATTCTGGTTTCTAGTCAACAGTTTGATAAGATTGAATATTTTGGCTTGTTTGCTACTGGGTTCTCCGTGAAAGGTAATACCTATATTTTCGGGCTAGCCAGCACAACCAATTGCGGTGCGCAAAATATGGAAAAAGGGGGACAGTAACCGGGGTCAATAAAACTTGTCTTGAAATTGGGCAAAATGCTCACTCCGAGATATTCCAGTGGCCTACCTTCCGGTTGATGGTCTCCTAACAAAAAACGGTTGGGTGTAAACATGGGTTTCTTGTGGAACATTCGCATTCCAAGAGTGTTCATCTGACTAAGATACCGATCGCCATCCAGGCGTTCTATAAGGTGGAAGCTTCGCAGCAGGTGGCTCCATGGAAGTCCCTGAGCTAAGCGCAAACCTCAGCACGTCTTCTGCACATACCGAGTTTCTGGTCAACAAAATACAGAGCGTTTTGAACTAGCGATTTCCATAACCTAAACGATAGGTTTTCTCTCGGTACAGAGGGAATTTGAACGCACTTGCCGCCTGTTTCTTCAGGTTTTGATTCCATCTGAGAAACAATTGCCCAGCAGCCTTTCCGCTTGCGAATTTCGCCCATTTTCGTTTCCGAACTTGAAAACACTCCTATATCTAATATAAAATAGAAGACTGATAACTCAAATTGTTCAGACTGTGGTTGTAGTTTTACAACCTTTTCGTCAACAATCGAAGTGACAGCATTGGTGCGTTGCTGTGAAGCCGTGAAGTTGAGGTTTGTTTCAGCATCGCACTTCAGCTACAAAGGCAAAATATGAACCGGTGTGTTTCAGACACATGGTCGCAATTTATTTGCATGGGAGGACGGAAAACCAGGCCAGTATTTGAGGAATCCATCTCCCCAGATTTTAAGCAGATTGTCCAGGAGTGAATTGTTGTAAGTCTTCTAAGAGCGGTGGAGTCAACGACTTTACACCCGGAGCTCCGTTTTGGGGCTGAGTTATGAAGTTTCCTACAAAGTAGTATAAAACCTGTGATGCAATCGAATTTTT
>NW_008756318.1:0-1043 GCF_000715545.1 Opisthorchis viverrini | reverse complement strand
GTTAGCAGTTCTCCATGTAGTTGGTCTCCCCGGAACGAAAATCCTTCGTACCCGCTCAGGAGGGGCATCAGGAAAATGGAAAAAGGGGATCTCTTTCACAGTGTGACACTTGTATAAGGAACTTGAATGACCACCTCAAAGGACTGACCAAAGGTATTCCCTTCTGGCAGTTGCAGTTTTATAAAGGAATGCTGACAGCCGAGAAGAAAATCGCTTCTTCCCATAGTGGTCTTCCAAGGGAGGATGGATGGTACACTGGAGAAATGGAGAAAAATCTACACATCAAAAATGGTCTATCTTTGGGAAAAATCTTTCGAATTTAAGTTTTGCGGATTCCACATCAAAACACTTCTTGGCGCTATTAAAGGAAGCCTGTTGTCTAGGAGACCAACAATGCCAACTCGGTTGATTTCTGACGAATAGCACCAGTTTAGAACGAACCTAATTTTTGAAAAAAGAGTGGACGTAATGGAGGTCATTTGTTCGTTTATAAGGTCGTGTTTTCCGGATACGGAGGAGTTGTTTCCCTCGGAGAGACTATCCTACGAAAACGATCAGTGATGTTCGCTTCTGGTAGGGTGATCACTAGTGAAATGCGTTTTAGGAGCATACAAGAGTGGTCTCTTTTGAAGGCTGCCCTCCCCCCTCAAATGAGACTGTTGAAATACCAAAAACTGACTGCAGCCTCTAAGGAATGCCATGATACAGAAGCCTATATAATATATACATACATATGTATACACATAAATAATATGATGCCACAGAAGTATGACTTGTGGAAAATTTAACATAGTTTAGTACATCCAATGTAACCGCCGACATTGGAACTGACCCTGTTTGGACAGACCACTCTTAGCATGCACTACCTCCGAGGAGAGTTAAATCTTACTTGGTCTGTTGAAAAGGACTTCGTTTTGATCGCTTCCTGTAGACGGTAATCAGGGAGACACACATATACAGGACAGATGATTTTCCATTGGCTCGAAATTTGACCCATGCCATTTTACCAGTTGCGTCATTTCCAACTTCGATAGTTCTGTGCT
>NW_008756317.1:0-1043 GCF_000715545.1 Opisthorchis viverrini | reverse complement strand
GTGAACTTGCTGATTTGGACTATGACGTGATGCTTAACGAAAGTGCGCGAGTCAGGTTTGAAGTGAAAGCTACAAGATTGAGTAGATGGAGTACGGAATACTATGTTGTTCGGAAATCGCATTGCTGTGCAGCAGCACTGATGGTTCGTGCCGGATACAGGCACAATGCAAGCAGTCGTATGGTTCTGGGAATCGGTGGTGTCAGAAATATCCTGACAACTAACCGTGAGAATATCTTGCTCTTGATAATCCGGTCCAAATTGAAATATCCTGAATGAAACATTTGTTGCGAGAAATCTTCGAATGTGAAGCACCATTTTCGCAATGGATGCAATAAAAACCGCGGTTGGTTAATTATTTGAGTACCTGAGATCAGTTCGCGATCCTCCCGAAAATTCTAAACCAATGCATACTGCTGCACATCATCCAGCGCGGCCTGAGACGAGGCAGCAGCTAGTTGACGATTCAAGTGCACAGAATATAATACCATACTTTTCCTCCTTAGCGGCACTATTTGATCGAGGACAGTTGAACTTGAGTACTCACTATGCACTGCTATGTTCACACTGGATGAATAAGCTTCCGATTGGGTCAAATCAGGTGGTTGATGGTGGCCGGCGGTATGGCCGATTAATGCAGGTTGCTTTTCTTTCAGACTGCTCTCGTCAACTCGCACGGATTAATTCACATTGCCATGCAATTCCACAATGACTAGTATGATCACATTCCCCGGCTAAAGTAGATTCCCTGAAACTATTTGGTACCAGTGACTCCTGATCACACTGGCACTATCTCCACTTGTCCCTTTGGTTTGATTGCAGCATGACAGAATTAGTCATTTGAAGTGACTATGTTCGCAGCCCGATACTGAGTGCCCTGCCCACCAGTTTAGAAATCATTATGGGCAATGCTCACATCTTAGTTGGACGTGCGTGAGGAACCATCTAGCAAATGGTGGAGCACGAGAACTGTGACCGCCAGAATTTGAGTTGGAATTTTGTTGGACGTTCCGGAGACGTCGCCTCATAACGTAGAATCCAGGA
>NW_008756316.1:0-1044 GCF_000715545.1 Opisthorchis viverrini | reverse complement strand
CTGAACTACGTTGCGTACCGCGTTGGCAGCAACGTAGTTCGAAGTCTGCATTTTAGTTTATCCATGTCAGCTGTGAAAATACATCTGGTAAGAGCGCTTGCTAACAATTTCATATACCGAACTCATTTTTTTAGATCAACGCACACCACACATGCTCAGTCATTTGGCGTAGTTGTATTCGAGCACACATAATCATGGATACCACTTATGAACCAATAAGTGTTGGGCACATATGAAATGCCAAACATGAGGTCTCAGTAAAATGCTGCAAAATCGAGAATATGTAATGTTGGGTATGGCAGTAATGTAGTTCATACCCGGCTTATATTCTAAAATTATTTTTATCCATGTTGATTGCGAAAATATCTCTGGTTAGAGTGGATGCTTACGATTTCAGATTACGAGAGGTTTTTCGTATCCTGAAAACGCGTTCTAACCTAATGTTTCGGGTCATCACACACGCGCACCCCTTTGGCATAGTTGAAACCGTGCAGGGACAACTTCAAAGAAGTATTTTCTGTGATGTGCGCATGGAAATTATTTTCCACATAATTTCGTTCTATAATCGTGTTCAAAAGCTTTCGAGCAATTGGAGGTGGTTGTCAGATATCCAGACGAACGTCTCTCACTATGAATAAACACACATAGGTTGCAATGGCTCATATCGACACGTTAATACGGATCAAGTGAGTCGTAGAAACCGCGCACCGATTAAAAAACTGGATTGTGTCTGAACCAATCAGGTGGTATCTCTAATATGACGGAGCGATACCGTGACAGCAGCACATTTCTCAAGGACAGCAATATACGAGTGAACGTGAATGAACAGAAACCCAGCACGAGTTATGCGGGGCGATCCAGGTCACAATATAATAAGTTGTGCAAAAACATGAAGGTCCCGATTGTTAAATGGATATGTTGTGTATTTTCAAGAATATTCGCATAAATCCCCCATCAGTACTGCGGAATAATGACAGTTTCATTTAGAGATTCTAACATAGCAATCAGTGAGGGCACATTTCTGTAAGACTGTTGGTTGGATCA
>NW_008756315.1:0-1044 GCF_000715545.1 Opisthorchis viverrini | reverse complement strand
GACAGCTCACGGCTGTCTTCACCCTTCTTGAACCGGATGATCATAAACGAGTGATTCAGCTGGATTCAGTTAAGTTTCCTGTCAAGCTCCAGTTCTTGCGTAAACGAGAGAAGTTGTTGAAAACCGTGCAAATCGTGTTCAAGTAAAATATGAGAGTCACAAAAGCTCAGGGACTGTGCCCACATGATGGGCCCCAAGAAGAACGAAACCAGTTGTGGGCTGTCGATCAAATTTCATCAAATTTATCTCTATTGCGTCCATTTGTAGAAGCGTTTCAAATGGTTTCGACAGTTCATATCTCATGACGGTCTAGCATAAATCGCTGTTTTGTTCTGGTCAGATTGAGCATAGGAGTTGAGTCTGAGTATATTCTGAGTTTGGATAACGTGAGCTGTAGTAACGGTATTACCTCAGCTTTAGTTCTTGGTCTGAGCCCCCCAAACGTCAAAGCAACCACCAAAGGTGTAGAAGTTATATTAACGCCCAAAACGAAGTCAAGGACAATCGTAGAACCTTCATATATATAGGGTAAGCGGTGGAAACTTTCTGGAAATTCTGACACCTTCTGGGTGCGGCAGTGGCAACTGGCATCCGGCGAATACTGGGTGATTATTGGCTGTTGGATCCAGACCAATCAGATTTTCGCTTGACGCCGGACCAGCAAGCGTCCCGAATTTTGGCCAATCCTGTGCGGGATAGGCTTTTCTACCCTAGCAGCGCCTAAATGTCAGCGGTGAAGCGGGATCCGTGCGGGATTCCGCCTAACATAAACCCGTTTGAATTGCTCATAAGAATTACGTCTGAGGATGCAGCTTATTCAGTATAGCTCACTTGTAGGAAAATTATGACCTCTAACCCGTGAATAATCGTTGTAAACATGTGGAATTTGAACCTCAACATAACTTCTTTGACCTAAATTACAAAGATGCACAAGTGGACCGGGGCTACTCTCACAAATTCGAGCAAGGTGTGTGAAAAGCCAGTGTCATTTAGAACCACAAATGACTCCGAGATAGGGAAATTTCTCCATAGTGTTTGAGGTTA
>NW_008756314.1:0-1044 GCF_000715545.1 Opisthorchis viverrini | reverse complement strand
CTTCCGGAGAACGGGAAGTCGCAGCAAAGTGCCGCTGGTTTGTTTGCATACTATTCACAGTGGATACCGGCGTTTTCTGATAAAATCCACCCGTTGGTTAAAAGCAAAATATTTCCGCTTCCGGAGAATGCCCGAACAGCATTTGAGCACCTTAAACACGAACTAGAAAATACGATGTTGGTTACTGTGGGCTACAATATTCCTCTCATTGTTGAAACTGATGCGTCTGACATCGCTATTATTGCATCCCTGAGCCAGGGTAGACGGCCGGTCGCCTTTTCCTCCAGAACCTTGACTGCAAGCGAGAACAATCATTCTGCTGTTGAAAAAGAAGCATATGTTCTAGTCAAAGCGATCTGCAAATGGTGCCGCTATCTCCTCGGGAGACAGTTTAAATTGATTACGGATCAACGTTCGGTCGCCTTTATGTATGGGAACCAACACAAATGTAAAATAAAAAATGACAAGATTGAACGGTGGAAAATCGAGTAGGCAAGGTACAACCACGACGTCGTCTATAGACCTGGAACAGATAACCACCTTGCTGATACTCTATCTCGTAACCTTTGTACCAAGATTGCTGGGACGGAAAAACTTGAAGAGCTTCACAACAAATTACGCCATCCCCGGGTCATGAGATTTGCACATTTTGTTCGTTCTAATAACCTCCCTTTTTCAGTCAGCGATACCCGATGTGTGGTGTCCAACTGGTCCACATGCTTCGAGCTCAAATCAAAATATTGTGACACAATTCGCGGCCAGCTTATCAAAGCCACACAACTATTTGCACGCCTTAGTATCGACTTTTAAGGCCCACTTCCCTCAAACACTCGTAATAAGTACCTCTTAACAGTCATTGACGAGTATTCTCGATCCACTTTTGCTTATCCTTGCGCCGATACATCCTCTTTCACTGTAATTCGTTGTTTGGGTCAAATGTTTTCACTGTTTGGTATGCCTGCTTATATTCACTCAGATCGCAGTTCTGCATTCATGTCAAGAGAACTCAAACAATTTTTTGTTCGATAAAGGCGTTCCCAGTAG
>NW_008756313.1:0-1044 GCF_000715545.1 Opisthorchis viverrini | reverse complement strand
GGAATAACCAATTAAAATTTGGAGCGAGCGCGGCGAAGTAATTCTTTTGGGAGAGTCTGACAGAGGTATCTTAAGTTCATATTTTATGAGTATTTGCGAGTACCCACTGAAGATAAAATATGAATTAAATCTGGCATTTGCAGACGTTTTAGTATCTGGTGTGCTCAACGTCTAAGGTCTTCAAATAAAATTTACAACAATGAGCGTCAAAAAGCCCTAGTGATATTACGGGTCTTAATTACATTTGATTACTTTAATTCATTTAAGCTCAAAGGCCTCTTTTTCTATTTCAACACAAACAAGTGGTAGAACAACTAACACCAGGTTAGTTTTCGTCTTGATGAAGCTTGATTATAAGGAGTAATCGGGTCAAGTTCTGTTAATTGTAGAGTCTAACAGAATGAGTATTTTCGACAGTCAAATAGGCGTACTACTCACGCGACGCATACCCTCATTAAAGAGTGCATTACCCAACTCTGAGCATCATAGTTAGCAGCTTGGTTAATAAATGAAAATATGAATTTCTCACTTGATTGACCATGGTATGAAAAGCACCATAAGCCTGTAGCATCCACAAAATAAACAACAGAAATAAGCAATCCTGCAAGAAATCTTCCCTCACTCACCGAAATACGCTTGGGAGGTATATACTATAGCAATATTCCGAAATGGATGGTAATCAAATGTGTATGTTTTCATTTTTGTTCATGATCTAAATAGATGGTACATGGAATTAAACGGTTTTTCGTCCTGGGGACCTAAAACCATAACCTGTGTCCGGCGTTTGTTCCTGTGATAAAAAGGACATAATGGTGATTTAAAAAACACTTCAAACACTCACCAAGAGCATACATGCATTTAAAAATACAAACTAGTTTGTCAAAACTAGTATAAAATGTGATCGTTTTCCGTATCCATGTACATGATAATTTCAATATCTGTTTCTTTTGGACAACCCAGTGGAAAGTGGCCTCACGCCAGGTTGGTTTCACTCATTACTGAATTTATCAAAAACATCTGGGAAACTCATATCAGATAAAATGC
>NW_008756312.1:0-1044 GCF_000715545.1 Opisthorchis viverrini | reverse complement strand
CAACCCCCAGATAATAAGAGTAAGTTGAACTAACCAGCGAACACTTTGACATCGACCAGGCGGAGCGTCCTGGGCGTGTGCTTCTCCAGACCTCAGGACGAATTGCCTATTATACGGATCGTACAGTCGATTTTCTCACCGGTGACTGACTCGATCAACCTCCAATCTGATAGTAGCACCATGCGATTTGGTTAGCTATCCACGTGTTTTGAAACAGAGAGAGCACCTGTTTCCAATACTTCTTGGTGTCCAGACGTAGGCTGCATTTGCTTTTGTACAGATGCGTCCGCGACCCATCGAGCACAACAGACGCGCATCTTCCCGCCTTTTGTGGTATAGGGTCTGAATAGCCGCATAGCTGGCGGTGAAGCATCACTGCCAACACCGATAATGCTGTCTTTGATGATGATGAAGAAGATAATGATGAGCATGATGATGATGATTTTATCTGGTTCTGTGGACAGGGTTTCCTTTGGCCGTCACGATGAGGTTCTGACGGCTTCTGACGGGTAGGCCGTTGTTTGACTGTTAGTTTGGTCAGGGTCAGGAAACGATTACTTGTCATGTTGTTCATGCCAGTTAAGCACTCGTGACCTGATAGCACTCGTTTCGATCCTGATAGGCATTCAACCAGGAAAATTCTGCTTCAATCTCGCGGACAGCGTGCTTCGTGTGTCGCGAGACGTCATTTTTTGTCGAATGTGTGTGGTGAGCGTTTGTCTGTCTGCCCGATCACCACAGGCATACCCAGGACTGCTTCTCGATGAAGGAATCTTAAGGGGACACGAAAATATCTCAGAGTGGTGCGTACGACTTCTTTGCAGGGATCGCCATCATGGCTGCTTCGATCATCCGAAGAACACACAAATGCTCGTCAGTGCCGTCTCGTAGAAATCGGTCGAATCGTTGCATGCATGCTTTCGTTCGATGGAAGACTGGGGATGAAAGTGTTGATGTAATCATCTGGAAGACGCAACTAGCCCGACCCTTCTGACGTGATCCGTCAACCAAACTACTGCGCGAGGATTATGCATAGTTGGAGGA
>NW_008756311.1:0-1044 GCF_000715545.1 Opisthorchis viverrini | reverse complement strand
GCGTTTTGGCTGAACAAGACTCGGCTTTTCACAAGTTAGACGGATGGTTGACCAAAATTTCAAATCATATTCGTGGACTCACACACCACTGTGCAAAATGCATTCCTCTGAGCTCACGTGAATTATGGATCGATTGTAATTAGTTCACAGATGTCAACGCCTTATTCACCAGTGCCCATTCGCATCAGTGTAGTTGCGCAATTTCACTCCCGCCCACAAAATTCCCACATGTATCTCCCTAGTGTATTTAAATCAGCTGATTCTCCTGTATCATGAAAACATCTTTCTTCAACTCGAAGACGAAGTCTATCCACCAGTCGATGGCGTACCAAATGTTAGCAGATGTTATTAGTGCACAGGTGGCGATAGCCATAATACAAATCAGAAGGTGTATGTGCACTAATAGAAGTTTTAGTATGGTTGCGACACGTATAAAAATAAATACAGTCCGAAATGCGAGTAAGTCAAAAAAGGTGGAAGTCCGGACGGCGGGAACGTGTTTTTCTCCGCAGTTCGACTGCTACACGTACTCCATGGTTGTCCGTGGACTTGTGGAGAGGTTGACGTCCTGCTCCCTGCGCGCGCACGAGTCTGTGTGTCCTGACTGGGTTCGTTTCCCTTTATGTAGGTTCCAGTGCGCATACATGGGCGCGTCGGCACATGAGTGGTTGCTACGCTGAATAGGCGGTGCAGTCAATCGATGTCCGATGAGTCAGCTTAATGCGACGTGTTTGTGCGTAGGAGAAAAAATATAAGCCTCGCGATCCAGTGAGCGATTGAGTTGAACGGTCAATTATGTGGGTGACGGGCTCGCTACAATGTCTCTGAGGATGATTGGAAGATAGTTTTCTGATGAAATGTCTGGTGCTACACTCTCCACAAGCGACATGTAGACAACATTCTAGTCTTCACAGACCTCAACCGCTTGGAGAACATGTGGAACCGTGATCAGCATTCGGGGTTGTTGTCTGAAAATTTCACAAAAAAAACTGTCGATAGAAGATATCGACGCATGGTTCGGAAAGTTTAACCAGGAGTCCAATC
>NW_008756310.1:0-1045 GCF_000715545.1 Opisthorchis viverrini | reverse complement strand
CAACCGTGCTATCATGGGTATGAGCTCATTGAGCGACATCCTGAACACTGCCCCAAATGGTTGGAAATCGACCGCCTGCTCGATAACTCACTCGGAGATGACGACGTATTCGATCCATCATTGTTTCAACAAATTTACAAGGGGTTTCGGTCGGGAACGGATATTCCAACTTCATGTTATTATAAGCAACTAATGAAAGTCTACCCAGATGTCAAGGTAAGATTCAGCGCAGTTGAATCATCAGTCCATTTCCAAGTCGCTGTACTATTTTTGCTATCCCACAGGCTATAAAAATCTCCATGCCAAATTCGCGTCATATAATGTATTGGGATAATAGCACAATGTGTCACTCTATGAACCTAGGCTGTAAGCCTTGGTTTGCACAAACCGCAGTTCCCAGTGGGTCTACAATTTACGTATAGTGATTTGCCTCACGCAAGCATTTCTATGATGGAATTCTTTAGCTCAGGTAAGACAGAGAAGCCGTACTTTCAAATTACGAACTCCGTAGAGTGGGCATACCGTATGCTACCGCTGACCGTTCCAGAGCGGGTCACTGTACCCTTCTTCCACAAGCATGGTACCATTTCGAACTGCAATATCCAAGCTGCATCCAGTTATGAATTATATGGCTCATTTACGGCTGGACTGATTGTCTGTACATCAGAAAAACCGCACACATCGATCACCACATTATTCGGGAATGTGATTTAGAAAAGCGATGTAAACGCTGCCAAAAAAATCTTGTGATGATAGAATTCGTTTGTTTGTTTGTTTAGGCTTCCAACCTGAGGGCAAACAACAAGCGGCTAAATCCCTATCGGGATCATACGATGATTTCTATCTGTGAGTGGCAACAAATTTAGACACCACAAAAGCCAAATCAGTCATTTTAAGGGAGAAGAAAAGTAAACAGGATGTTTTGGAAAAAACCTCTTACATGATTTCATTCGATTGCGAGACATACTCACGTATACAAAAGCGCCAATTCGGTTGAGTCTAGCTTATACTAGAGGAAAGTCGGAACCACACTAGCCTCGAACTT
>NW_008756309.1:0-1045 GCF_000715545.1 Opisthorchis viverrini | reverse complement strand
AGAAATAAATACGGGTATGAGCGGAGGCAGCATTTGTTCATCGTCAGAGTTTTGTTCCCGATGTTCTTACGTAGAAGCCAAATTTGGCTGGCTAGAGTGAACTAGTCTCCTTCTGGGGCCTGAGTACGAACTAGATTGCCATACATGCTTTTAAGAGTAAAACAAACTGATACTATTCGCAACGCAATCAAGCTCGGCGATAATTTCAACGCATTTACTTGCATAATCATTTTCAGGCTTCACCATTAAGAAACTCGTAAAGTACTACGAAAGTAAGCCACACACTTGTGAACTTCCTAATATCACGCTCTGGTTTCGAAAGGGTGTATTCTTTTAAAACATGGGAATAAATGCAGCTTTGCAGCAGATGAACCATCCAGACACAATTGCTTTTGAGAAACTAAAGTGAATAAACCTCTCCAGCAGGAAGGAAACTGAGAGCGGAAACGCTATCCACATTACGTTCTTCCCACAGCCAATAGCATTCACGGATTCACGGATTCATGGATTGATGCACAGGATCGAGGCTTTTGCCCAAGTTTCCCGGGTCGGTTTTGTTCCTGTCGGTCAGTGGCTGTCGTTCACCTGAAAGGCATGAAAGTGGTCGTGGGAGCCCCCTGTACTGGAACGTGTGACGCACCATCTAAACCCACACTCTTTGTGATTTCTTTTACCCACGTTCGTCATATCACATGTTGGCCATCCTACAGTCTTCGCAGTTGGAAGGAGAAACGGAAAACACCCGTCTCAGTTGTCGTAGTGCTGACATGCGTAGCCGGAGTTCACGGCAATGGATGTTTGTTTGCGTGACTGAAGTACCTGCTACACAACCAAATTACCGTTTCTCGATTACCCGAGTTCGTCGACGGCACAAGCTCCCAGCAGTATTTTTGAGAAATTGCCGAAGGAAGGCGCTGTCATAACTTCCGTCTAAGCAGGCCATGCATCTCAATCATATAATGATGCAGCCTTTGATATGGCCTTAAATCTGCAGCAACCAAGTTCCATTGGCATGTTTTTAGGCGCCTCAAGTGAGTCGATTCTG
>NW_008756308.1:0-1045 GCF_000715545.1 Opisthorchis viverrini | reverse complement strand
GATAACGCTGTTTGCTTTTGAAAGTAGGTCCAAACAGCCAGCTTATTCTTGTCTAATATATTTTCTTGATTGTGCCCATTATTAAGATTACTCGGACTGACCGAAAATCTCAACAGCAACAACAAAAAATTCAAATTAAATTGCCTCTACGAACGCTTGCTGATGTTTATACAACGGAGGACTGGAAGTACAGTCGCCTTCTGGAACTGTATGTAAATGTGGCTGCCGCCCACCTACGTGGATTTCATTGTTGGGACTGTACAGGTACAAAGAGGACCGACAAATTATCATAATGTAGTTCAGACAAAATGTTTGTTACTCTCAAAATGCGAAACAAATGTTGCGAAAACCTAGCAGAAACTGGTTACAAAATTGAGCAAATGGAAGACGTCAGACATTCCATGTTAAACGTTCCATGCCCTAAATTCGCCTATATCATCATGGGTTTAAACAAATGTTGGAGTATTTATCTGGTCTGAAAGGATACGTGCAGATCGGAGCTGGTAGGAAACGTCTAGTATTTAGTCCAAACGAATCTTTAAACCTAACGGTGTTACACTGAGATTCCTTATTGAACTATCATTGGTCTTCCGGGTTTTGTGCAAAATTCAGGACTTTGAATGGAGTAAGCATAGAACCGCGAACCGCCTAGTCGGTAGTGTTGGTCGGAGAAACTCACGATATCAATAAAAACCTGAATTTAGATAGCTGGACAAATAATGTTGTCCCTGACATTAGAAGTGGATATATTTGGCTGGGCAATTTCTATATATTTCCAGGTATATATATATATGTATATATACATTCCTGAATGATCCAGGACACTTAGTCGTGGGGATGAACTTTCTCGAACATAGCGAACGATAACCAACCTGTGGCTCGCCAGGTAGGCGGAGTTTTTTCAATGTATTTTTATTTCACCGAAAAGCAGGATGCAATGAAACAAAACGGTGGCTAGAAAATCCACAAATTGCTATCACAAAATTTTAAATGTCCTTTGTGCAGCATACGCTGTGAAGCTCAGCGGAGCGTGAGAAAACAAGTC
>NW_008756307.1:0-1045 GCF_000715545.1 Opisthorchis viverrini | reverse complement strand
GTGGGGTCGCGGCTTACACTACAAACCTTTCAAGAAGTATTTTGCGTTTTTCAAGGCAGTATGTCGCCTGAATGAGATTCAGTACATAATACGCATTGGATTCAGCAAGTTCGACTGCATTACAAACAAGTAACTAGAACTCAATCAAAATTTACTTGCTGCGATGCTGATGTGATATCTTCTGGCTGTGATTGCTAGTCACAAATCAGTGCTAGCTAATTTCCTTATTGTTGTTGCTTTCAGGGAACAAGAGGCAGATCCGAAGGACTTCGGCGAATATGGAGCAAAACAAAGTGCTACAACTGGCACCTTGCACGGAGGTCGGGAAAGCACGACCCGTGGGAACAAGACTTTCCTGAGAAGTAGTTGGTAGTTGAAGTTGTCGAAACTAGAAGTAAGAAAAATAAAGAAAACAGAAAACAGTTCACTAAGGCCATCTTTTGATTACAAGTTCTAAAAAAGTTGACCCGTTACTTAATTCTTATACACTGTGAGGTACCACTAGTGTCTTGAAAACGAGAACAGGCGGCTGTAAATCACTGTGTGGATGTTCCATACTCAGCGCAAAAGGGCCAGTTGGTATCAATCACACAAAATGTACCTCACGTTAACATTTTCCGAACCTACTCCGACTGGTCTAGTAATGTCTAGATGGACAGTGAATGCGGTGATTGAACGTGTATTCTTTTGAACATTTTGTGACAAGATTTCTGAGAAAGTTCTTTGAGTATTCTTAACTCAATCGCGTTTTTCCTATAAGCTGACGTCACCTGTTTTCCATATGTTTCCATCGCATACGAGACAACCACCGCAAGTCTGCCGGCAGCTCCTCCACATTCATAAAGGGAACTTTTCCAGATGTTTTGTGTTTGCGCCTTTTGCATATGGTGGAGGGTAAGAAACCGTCGTTGGGGAGAAAATCGGTGAAGTTCGTCTTTAAAAATCCGGGACAGAAATGAATCAGAGGGACACTTTCAGATGATTGGATGGTTACCCAACTGTAAAACACTGATCGTGTCTCTGGACAACTGAGACTTTTCCAAGG
>NW_008756306.1:0-1045 GCF_000715545.1 Opisthorchis viverrini | reverse complement strand
CCTCCCGCGAGTTAACGCATAGATTGTCTCCATAGTTGTACGGTAGCTATGCAGCGAAGTGGAGTCACAACCAAACACTTAAGTTTTGAAATAGGTAACATATACGGGATAATTGCTCAAAATTCAGATAGCCCACGACGGCTTCCGCCCAGTTTGGGACTCATCGGATAAACGTTGCACCCAGTGGCTAAGACAATCAACTCGTAACCTGAACGGTGGTCAGGCAGCAAGAGAATTTTACAGCTGAATGTTTGTTTATTATTGCTGTTGACTTGAACCCAAGATAACTCAGTGGTTAAGGCACTAAGTTACGGATAGGAAGCCTCGAACTCAACTGCAGGATCTCGAATTCACCTGCATTGTCTCAACCCTCATGCCTGTTTCAGGTGGTACGTCACTGGAAGCATGTTACAGCAAAACTCTGTTATTGTTGACTTGAACGGCGGTTTGGTTGAAGGCATAGTTGCGAGCTCATGTGTGACAGAGTTTTATCACGTATTTGAGCTTAAAACTAGACCTCTGCTTGACTTTGTTCCATTCCAGGATTCCTGGCCTCTTGGATTGTACATTCCTATGAAGCTAGCAATGTCAAAGTTGAACATGAACGACGGTGGACAACGGACTTCACGAGCCGCTATTCTCGTGAGAAAACTTTTGGATAGATCCTTGTGAACTGTCAGGGCGGAATCTATCTCAAAGGACGCGAAGCACTGATATAAATTTTGAGGCTTTCTCTCTATCGAACTATACCCAGGGTCAACTGCTACCTGGAGTCGTGGAAAGTGACGAATTTCGGTCAGCCGTACACATTGCGGTGCTGAAAATACTGGCACAATGTAAGGCTGTGATCAGTGCGTCATTTGTGTGATCGAAATACGCTTGATCCCCTCAAAATAGCGTCTCATTTACCGGAGTTAGGTGTCTCATTATCAGGGATGCTAGTGTTCGTGTGACAGGTAAAACCTATGTTTCGGTGGTGAAACGATCACCTCGGGAATCTTTATTTTGAACGGAGATACGATAAGTGATATCGTTCAGCTGTAGC
>NW_008756305.1:0-1046 GCF_000715545.1 Opisthorchis viverrini | reverse complement strand
CAGTTTCTAAGGTGTTTCTTCAGCTACAATAAAAGTGCTCATATCAGAACATCCCATTTAAGCTTTGTCAGGTTCAATATAGGGGAATTTTGGCCGGCACCCCCTTTTCGTCCACGTATAGCGCTTAGTGATTCCCTTAAAATCGATTTAGCGTTGTGGACAATTTTTGCTGCTTGTATTGAAGAATAGCGGTGTGGTTGAGGTGACAATGGTGTTGAGGCATCTAAGCTGCAATATCATTCAAAGGAGAGCCTGTCTGCCCACTTGAGTGGCTTTGGTTAGCAGCAGAGCTTGCCAATAGAATCAAACAAGGTTCGGTAAGTTATTACTTCGCTTCACTTTTGTATCGAGCATATAGTCTAACCTCTGCCGCATGTGACGTCTTAATACGTTTCTTTCTCCTAAAAGGCTCATATTACGAGTGCCGCTAACAGTATTTTATAAAACGCTCGGCTTTCAACCCACCCATGCTTTGTTTGTTGGTCAGTATGGACACCGCCAAACATTGTTGCTAATTTTGCCACAACAAACATAGAACTTTCATTGACGATTTAGATTAGTTGTGTCCTAATGACGGTGAACTTTTCTATCTGTTGGTCTACCACTTGTGTGAAGCTTTTAATTTTTCCAGGCAGGCGAGTTTTTAAGGTTAACGAATACCTTCATTGCGGGAACTTTACAAAAAACAACTAATCACACCCGCATTGGACAACAAGAATGGCTTAAAATTGTACATCTTGCGCTGTTTATTTCCAAACAAATAGGCGCGCTGATGCTACCTTTTAACTGAGAATGCATCGTTCAAAGAAGTCATCTAAATAGCGGCACGATTCACGAGGACTGCCCGTCCGCTATTCCTAACCGTGTACAAGCGGAAACCACCCAATTGCAAAGACGGTTTTGAGTACTGCAGCAATACATGATACACGCGCACTAAATGATAGATAACAGTAAACTAACCTGACAGGAATCGAATTTAAGGCCAGTTTGTAGCAACTAACAGAATGGATTTACGTTGACCGCAAAGCATCGCGAACCTAGCACTC
>NW_008756304.1:0-1046 GCF_000715545.1 Opisthorchis viverrini | reverse complement strand
AAATCAAACATCATAAGTTCTATCGTCCTGGACGTTTTACGTGTCTTAAGAATGAGGAAACATCATATTCCTTCCCTCCTGGTCATAAGAAGATGGTTTTTTACATCTGAAGGTATATATATAATCTGGAAATGGTGTTTCGGCCAACAGAACGGTTCATTTGCAGTGCGAGCCTAATGCTCCTTCCAGACCAGAACTTCGTACTCGTCTGCGGGTATTTCTTTCCCTTTGTAGGGGAAGTAAGCACATCCATGACTTTCGTGAACCTAAAAGGTGGATTATAATGCATTTGTTTAAGTCTGTTGAGGAAGTAAAGTGAAACCTGAAAAAAAGTGAACAGGCAAAGCGACTGTACCAAAGACTCATCGTACTTCATTGGGCACAACAAAACATGGGGGAAAAATAATCGTTCGGTTGTAACACCTTTTCGGTAAAAGTGTGCCGTGCCACCTGGCACAAGGTACTGCCAGACCGATCAAACCTAGACAGGAGCGGTCGACATGCCGAGGTTGGGTTCGAACCTTGCGCCTAATAAGTTGGGACCTTAACTAGTGAACTTTCCGGAACTAGTTACGTCTGGGAGTAAAACTCACACCAATCACGAGGCAGGAAACCAGGCACGACTCTTTTCCAATCCGTGCATTCTTTCAGGACACACTGAGTTTGATGAGAGGTTTCAGCCTGTTGATCGTACGGTTACCTTGCGCCTAATAAGTTGGGACCTTAACTAGTGAACTTTCCGGAACTAGTTACGTCTGGGAGTAAAACTCACACCAATCACGAGGCAGGAAACCAGGCACGACTCTTTTCCAATCCGTGCATTCTTTCAGGACACACTGAGTTTGATGAGAGGTTTCAGCCTGTTGAGCGGTCGTACGGTTTGCGGAACGTGGATAGCAGATTGAGGGGGAGGGGGTGCAACAATGTTGAAACGAAAAACTTTCAGTTCGCCCGCTCAGTACGGCACCTCAGTGTGAACCATCAAGATTCTTGCATTGAGCATTACGCCGATTTTAGTTTAGCTAGGGCTGAAAACAGATGATGTT
>NW_008756303.1:0-1046 GCF_000715545.1 Opisthorchis viverrini | reverse complement strand
TTCCATTTCTTTGGTTTTCTGTGTCCACCCTCTGGTGGCATAGCAGTTAAACACCGAAAGGGTGCTGCAACTTAACGGTCTGAATCGTGCGTGTTTAGTTCCAGGATGGTCCAGCTGGCTCAGTTGTAATACCATTTCAGTGGCTGGTTGCTATGCCACCCGAGAATTACGAAGACTGGGAGACTGCCGGGTTTCCCAATCCTAGACAGAAGCAGTGGAAATGGCGAGGTTGGGTTCGAAACACAGGCGTAATTTTGTACCTTAATCACTGAGCTATCTCGAGTTCTGAGAGCTTTTCAGTCAACTCAATTCGATACTGCTGGGTTACACAGGCACTTTGCAGCTTATGAACTGCATGGCTTTGCATCAACCGGCGCGTTCCAGAAAATAAGCGAGTAGGTACGCACGCATGCGCAATGCCCGGATCAGATTTAAGTGGTGCACTCTAAGACCAAAACGAGCATGTATCAATATTTTCCTGCGGTAACTGATCGTTTAAATGAGTCCAGGGATGATTTGCAGCTGGTGCCCCACAGTTAACACGACGTGGTCGCTTGTACTGGCCAGAAACAGATGATGTGCAACGCTCTCCATTATCTGGGCGGTGAGCATCATTCCCGCACCGGTTTCTAAGGTGGGACTTGGTCTGTCAACCGGAGCATCTGCACCATCTGCCAGAATGGTGATACGTTTAGTTCCCGCTGACCGAAGCAACTGTGGCAAATTCGATAGAAGGACGTTCTCAGTCTCAGAGATACTATTTGACGAAGAGTATGCTGACATAACAAAAAACACCGCTTAGCACAGTGATGGATTAAACTTGAATGAGCCAGTCAACCGGACAACGCAGAGAAAACTGTTCACCGGAATCGATTCTAGTGAAGCACAATTAGTTCTGGGACTAAGTAAAACCCTCACACCGTAGATACCATAAGCCATTGTATCACGATTACCAGACGCCCGAGTAGTAAAGTGCAAACAATCTGGGTTCACCCCGAGCGATATAAGATGACCAAACGGGTCTTGTATGCGTATTTCGGAGACAC
>NW_008756302.1:0-1046 GCF_000715545.1 Opisthorchis viverrini | reverse complement strand
GTTTCACTGGATTTCTAACTCATTCACTATTGATGGGCGCATAAAAGTTGTCCACTTGTTACTGTTTGACTTTGTGACGCGGCTACAGAACTCTTACTCTCCAGTTACAACATTCATCAGCCTTCCGATGGGTTGACTGGCAGGGCTCGTCGTAGTGACACTGTCAAATTGGGTGCATTTATTCGTTGAGAATCTGTTCACTGCATTCCGTGATTGGTTGCCGTTCCAGAAGACCTCATTCGTCTTGTTCACCAGGATTCCTTTTTTGCCTGATTAGGTGTAGATGAAGTGGCTGATATGGTTAAGTTGGAAGTTCCGTCTTCAAGTTGCTTTTTGGTGCGTCTTTTCTGCTGCTATTTGATAGGAGAATGAATCCACTGTAACAGCTGTTCAGCGAAGCTAACGAATTCAACGAATCCATAAAAGGAATCATAACAGAATCAAACTACTGAGCATCAGGGTGCGAGAAATCCTGGCCCGAAGTAGTTAATCAGGTTCTACATATCGCACTTGTCGGCTAAACCAGACAGAAAAAAATATCAACCCAAAGGCGTAGTGATGATGTCCTCAGGATGGTGAAACTTTTGTGAACCGTCTGCCTGGCTCGAGCCAACAACTGCGTGGTTCACTCTAGGTAAGAAGTACGGCGTAAGGTTTCAAACTAATGCAGGCTGGATCACTGATTTATTGATGAGTTGAACTGAACACCTTCATCGATAAGCAATGCCAATACACAAAAGACCTCATGGGCATGCAAAAATCCAAACTTATCGGGTTGAAATTCGTGGTCGGCCTTGCGATATTCGCCTGATCAGCTTGGGTCTGGACAAAGCACAAAACATGGTGTATTTCAGATTTCCAGTAACACTGTAGTTGGTTAATCAAAGGTGATTACTGATGTTCAGAGTCAAGTTGGGCTCACAACTAACTAACAACCGTCACTCAGTTCGGTTCTGCGAGAATCGTTCGTATACCGCAACAAGCAGTCGAAAACTAACAACCTCGGACAGTATCAGGGACTTGCTGGAAAAGACCACGCGAATTTG
>NW_008756301.1:0-1046 GCF_000715545.1 Opisthorchis viverrini | reverse complement strand
CATAATCTTCGGAGAACCACCATAGCTCAGCAGTATGAACCACAGCTAGCTGGACTGGGCTTTACAGCAGGTGAACATTGTACTGGTAGCCAGCTTGTGGATGAGGCATGGCAAAATGTGAAAGGAGGTACTCAAGCGGCGTTTAAAGCTATCTTTCCGACTTCGCTGGTACGATTAAGTGCCCAGTGGATAACGTCGAAGTGACTAGTCCTGATTGATGCCAGAAAATCCATGCTAGTAGGAACGAGTATGCATGCAAATCCTTCAAACGCTAAGTAGAGAGAGAGCTTTGGTGGACATTGAGAGCTTAAGAAGGAGAACGCTTTGCTACCGGAAAGAAACATGCCTCATAATGATTAATACGACCGACTAAAAGGAAGCAATGCTCAATGGAGGAATGGGTGAAGGTGGTTGATTAATTCACTCACAAAGACGCTGACTTGGAATATGAGTGGGATATTCTGATAAACAGCTAAGCTAGCTTTCCGTAAAAGTTCTAGAGCACAATGCGTGCAAGTGAATGGAACGTAAACCTTAATCGCCCGTCAGGAAAAATAAAATACCAATATTCACACTGAAGCGTGACAAGGCACCAGGACCGGACAGTCTGTATCCAGCCCTCTTCAAATAAGGTGAAGTTCTCTTTGCCAATCTGGAAAACCTTGTCGGTGCTATATGAAGCAGAACACGGTATATTGACAGTCGTTCTTATCTTCAGAAGGGGTACGCGAACGTTGTGGCAGCAGCTAAGTAGCTGTGGCACTGAGGGCGCTCTCTGGTTTCATCCTTCGAAGGTTGACTGAACACAAACAGAAGCAGGTATGTGAAAAACAACCTGGGCTATCCAGAGGAGACAGATGGGTCTTCACCATCGGACGAATTCTGGCACAGCGACAACGCTTCTAGTGACCGAAAGTGGTGGTCTTCCTTGGCTTGAGAACTACCCTTGACCCTGTAGGTCGTCAGACACTATCGCATCATCTGTAGAGCAAAGGTGTCCCTCTCAAACCCCGCAGACGAGTCAAGGTCTATTGGCTTGGTTTCAT
>NW_008756300.1:0-1046 GCF_000715545.1 Opisthorchis viverrini | reverse complement strand
TCTGTTCACCTAGCTTGGTAATTGGCTTGAAAGCGTTTCGCCACCATGCGAAGAGATATCGCCAGTGCTCGCACCAACAGCTCACACTTCATATAGTTGCCCGCGGTGTTTAGTTGCAGTCTTATAATGCAGGGGTTTTCTCGCCTCGTTGTTGGTCGATGCGGACAAGAAGACCTTGCTTATTTTTGGCTTTGGATCGCGTTTTTATACCCAGAACTGACATCACCTGATTCTGTTTCGGCTAAATCTTGTTCCCAACTCCTTTACACCGTGCACTACCTCCACTAATTCGACATAGGTCACTTTCCAAGTTTTACTGCGCCGAAACAAAGTCTTCTCAATAATACGCCTGCCTGCTCGTAAGTAGTAAGTAATAAAAACCTGTTATTAATTTGCGAATATACTCCAGCAAACAAATAAACCTATTTGGAATGGATGCTAGTTGTCGTGAATCTTTGTTCTGTTCAGCTCTAGGAAACTCGCGGTAAACTTCAGCGGTCACATCGCGCCTCATTTTCAGCCTCCAATGCGCAGCCGCCCACAGAGATGTGTCAGCCCAAGAAGAAACCATAAGTCTACAAATATAAGATAAAAGTTGATCAACAAGGAACGAAAATCATGATTTCGTCATTCGAAACCGAAGTTGCCTTGCTAACAGAGTAACACAGCATTCTCTCCATCATCTGAGCACATTTTCATCAAGAAATGCGCATATTTGGACTTAGATCAAATTAGACAACTTTCCTCTCTATATCATACAAGTGGACCAGTCCTGAGCACAATAAATAAGACGGGGTAACTCACACCAGAATGGCTTTTATACCATGTAAACTAGACGGAATAATGAGAGGCGGAGATCTGATAGTTAGCTAGGTGAACAAACGGACAACAAACGGAAAAAGCGACCTACCGGGCTACACATCTCGAGGAATTTCAGGCTAAGCGCGGGTATCCGACAGTTTTATTTTCATCCGTCAGTTTTCGTGCTCCCTAGGCCTCTTTACGAAATACCGATTCGCAATGATATCGACGTGCCCACGTTGTGG
>NW_008756299.1:0-1046 GCF_000715545.1 Opisthorchis viverrini | reverse complement strand
CGAGGAAGCCGTATGAGTGACCATTAATGGCGAGTAAGCTCGAGTTTATTGCATGAAGAACTGGCAACAAAATCCACAATTACGCTCAGGTTTTCGACTGGTTTAGAGTTCAAAAAGTATATTCATTTTTCACACTCCAAGTATATGGTCTAGTAATGCGGAATGTAATTTCTCTTGCAAAACTGGACACCACCTACTAACTTATTTGGTTGGTACTAAACTAAAAGAGCAAAAAGAAAGGGGCATTAATGAGCATCGTGAGAAAACTCGTTGTGACAAACGACTAGCATACTGGTTTGATCATTCGAAATGAATAAAGCGTAAAACCATACGTTCCTAGACCAACAGTTGAACTGTTTTAAGCGACACATGAGGTCGCAATGTGAGCCCATCGAACCTACGCGTCCGGTATCTAGTTACTCGCTTTCCATGTGGACTTGCCGATTGACAGGTCAGTAAAATTGTAATCGAATAAATTTCAAATTCCTTAGTTAAGTTACTTTTGAGATGGAATGCCCATCAAGAATGGTCCTCAAACTATACTTTACTCGTTTAGCTAAGCCACGCCAAGGTTGAGAAAATCGGGATAAGAGCTGGTTGTTGATTCCAAGGGAAGCATATAATCGGCCACAATTGTTTCCGTTTTTCACAAGTCTCAATCAGAGCGAGACTGCAGTTGAGCAACTCTTGCGTAAATTTACTATTCTGCTGCATACAAGTTGGACTGAGAGTCCTCAGCTAGAGCTGATCCATTTTGTGGGAGAGCAATAAAGAACTTTCACTATGGGAGCTGTTTTACAAATGATGGAGTGGTTCTGCGAAATCAGATGGAAGATCGCACCAGTTGAGAAGTTTTTGGCTGTCTCCACTTAGAACACATACCAATTTTCTTCAACAATGGGTCCCATATCAGGGTGACGCAATGAACATGCACTAGGATTTCCGTCACAACTTGCTTGTGCCAAATCACTTGCAACCAGTTAGCTGTTGTTCATGGAAGTTTAACTGTCCTCTGGTTGTGTGAGGCTAAAACAGCAACCATATCA
>NW_008756298.1:0-1046 GCF_000715545.1 Opisthorchis viverrini | reverse complement strand
GTTCATGATAAAGCTGCCAGGTTCTTCGTTCATTACCAAGATTCTGGAGCTGGGGTTCGAAGCCAGCTGCAACACTAGGAAATATGCTAACGATATCACCACTGGCACAGCCTGTCATGTAGCTACCTCCTCAATAGTCATCAAAGGCTCTTTCTTAACATTCCAACGTCCAAACTATGCGGTCTTCAGGGAGACATTTTTGAAGTTATTTCTATCGATTTTTTTATCAGGTGACTGGCAGCTTGGCATGCTTTCCTTTCTGTAATCAATTCTCTCATTTTTGTCTCTACCTTGCCCATGAAGGTTGGCTTTCCTGACGTCGCGTGCTGTGTCATAACTATGTTCCGCTCCTGTAAAATGTCGGCCAGACCTTGATAGATGGCTGCGATGTTTTTCAGATATTCCGCACCCTATCCTTTCAGACTGTTCTCATCTCCGTGTGCTGAGATACGAAGCTATTTGCTCAACCCCCTATAACTTGACTGTTTTATTAGGAAGTTGAATCCTTTTATAGCTTCTGTAGATAAAAAAAACTTCCTCACTTTAGTAGATCAGTCACTGATGCGAGTCATTATAATTTGCCTCGTAGTTCCTTGTGAAGATAATGCAAAGAAGGGAAATTGTAACTTTGAGAAATACACTCATTTGCAAATCAATTTGGTTTTCACGAGAGACTCAACTGAATCTTTCGCTTATGATACTCTACAACTGAATGTGCCACACACAGGTCGCCTCATGTGTCAGTTGGCACGATATTCGAGATATCGCAGTATATTTTCATATCAAACTGTTTTCAGCAACCTTGTGAGTAGTTTCTTTTGTGACAGCTGATAATGGCAATGGGCTTTCAACCGTTTCGTCACCATGTGAGCAGACATCGTCAGTGCACAATTTGATGGGTTATTTCAAAAATTCTACCTGCATCTTCATAGCTTCCCAGACGTACTCAGTGCCCGTAGCCTTGGCTTTTTAGAAGTGGTTGGCGCCAAATTCGGTTGATGATTTTTGGATTGGCTCTGATTTAGAGTGTCGTTCTCTTCCTCGCG
>NW_008756297.1:0-1046 GCF_000715545.1 Opisthorchis viverrini | reverse complement strand
TTTGACCCAAATTTTTTCAGACCCAAAGGGAGAAAATGATATAAAACAACTGCATCGTTCACGCCCGTCTTCTAAAGAAGCTATGACGAGTGAGCATATATGCGGGCCAATTTTGTGATCAAAGTGCTTCTTGGAATGAGACATGACGGGTTCAAAGACCTAGTGCAGGATGTGCCATGTGAGCAAGACTAGTGTGAATTTTAATCGTCGCCGCTCATTTGACTCAGTTCATTACACATACTGGGGATGTCCTCATTGAAATTGATTGCCCGATAGTTTAAAATGTCATCTAAACACATGACCAGATATTCGCGTGGTCCTGTTTATTCTCCAAGTTAGGTGCACTTCCAGTTGAGAGCGATATGAATCAATCTAACCAAGTATGAGGCATTTAAGTATATCGACCCATGGATATAAGGTCTATTCTACTTTCCACAATCCCTGCAAGGCCCTGTTTTCTTCTTTTCTCTCGGGCACGTGTCGCTGTGCCCATTGTCTTCATCACATTATATGCGAAACCATTGCGTTGCGTCTCTCGCATTTCGATGCAACTCCTTAACCAATTCCATATTTGTTTGGTTCCGCTACCACACTAAACAGGCATTGTGGTGTTCATCGATTACAAGGAACCTACATCTAACAACCACCTTGAGGGCATCTGTTGAGCATCTGTTGGTTATTTATCTCTCTGAACATGGCAGTTCCTAAGCGCAGCACACTACGCATGATTTTGCTGAGGACTTCTGGACAGCCAGTTTGCACTTTCGTCCTCGTTGTGGCGTATCAGATAGGCGGAGTGCCCGAGTTTGTCTCAACACTATGTACTACTTAAGCCCTAATTGGACAGTATTTGAGGAATTGTCTCAGTAATTTGTTTTGAGGATATGCGGATTAGATTCAGCCGAGTCTCCCCCAACACCAAGTTTAGCTGAAAATTGGGGCTTAATACAACACACGTGCAATTCGGTGGTTAATCAGGAAACAATATTGATGGATAATCGTTTGTGGTCTCATCTCTACTGTGTCAGTGTTGAACTGACCAGAAG
>NW_008756296.1:0-1046 GCF_000715545.1 Opisthorchis viverrini | reverse complement strand
TGAATTCTGAATGCAAATTAGGATGGTTTTTCGTTCGAGCGCATATGCAACAAAATGTAAAAATTGGGCGTAAAATGATTAACTCCACCTGAAAAGCTCTTGCAGCTAGAAGCATTGTACGGCCAAGGAGCCTAGAAACAGAGTAATACAGTCCATAAGTAGGCTTATATGTGCGGCCATGAGCATGTGTAACTGAAATGAAAACCAACTAATGAAAATGGAAGTGACGTTTTGAGGATTGATGCACGCCTTCGAATCGGTCCACGTTTGAGAGAAAATTAGAGTAGAAATGGCTTCAGCACGTGGCTGTTCAGAGAAAATGGGTCGGCGGATTCAGAGATGAGTGAGTTGTCCATGTGTGCCAGACGATTACTCAAGCCCCCTGGGTCGAGGTGTTCAGACTCGCAAATTCCCAGATTCACGGATCGACACACATAACCGAGGCTTTATCCCAAGCATCTAGGGTCGTGTCTGTTCTTGTTGTTCAGAAGCTTCCGTTCACCTGAAAGGCTAGAGCAAAGAAGGTTGGGGCAGTGCTCTCCAGTTTCTTGGCGCAGGGCAGCGATCTCGCCACCTCGAGGACTCAACTATACAGGTGCTTGGAACTGGGGACAGATGAAGCGTGAGCAACTGTCGGAAGAATGTTATTCCACGCACCAACTACCTGAACTTAGAGAAACTGCGTTTCATAATAAGCGAATTTAAGTCCTGCAACAATTTTCTAGGCAGCTCCTTGGACATGCCCAATGAGCATTACGTCTCTCTTGCGTCCTGAGTAAACAACCTGTTTGTCGTATTTAAGAAGTGGACCCAGAAGAATATATGGAATTCTTTGCGAATAATGCGGGTCAAGGTGCGCCGAACCATCCGTAGAACGGAGAGTGCTTTTCGAGCCGACTTTTCATGGGGTAGTGAGGACATGTTTGAGAAGAGCTGGATACTTAAACCCTTTTTGGTGACTATCCTTGTACTGTCTTCTGGTCCACCCTTACCATACTCTGCAAGGGCTTTTGTTGAGTGTCTACTGAATGACATATGGCCGCACT
>NW_008756295.1:0-1047 GCF_000715545.1 Opisthorchis viverrini | reverse complement strand
ATTCATATGTCCTTTAGCAGTCTACACATACCAACTGTCAAATAGACTACCATGTACGTTGTAGCTGGCGCGGTTTTAACTACCCGGGAAGCTGCACTAAAACACTGGTGTGCATTAGGAAGTCATGTGATTCTGCCGGCTCAGTTCCTGATCGCCTTTCATTCTGTGGATTCAGGCGGCACATTTGATTGACGGTTATACTGAATTGACTGGTCTCAAGGAGGTGTAAACTGATGGCCTTGAGGAATAATTGGTATAGTTACCCTGTGATAGTTAAGGTCAATAGAAAATTGTCTTATATATATTCGATAATTGCTATCGTTTAACCTATTCAAATCGAACTATAAAGGTAATCCTGCAGTGTTGGAACTAGGGTTGTATGTCAAGGTCACTGTTCCGTTATCAATCTGTAATGTGGTACCCATCATCAAGTGGGCGATTCCGCCTTTACTTAGTGAACGGTCAGACCTTTGGTATTGGCAGTCGAACTAACAAAGCGATACAGTGAGTAAGCAAGTAAGTAAGTAATTAAGTGAGTAAGTAAGTAAGTAAGTAAGTAAGTAAGTAAGTAAGTAAGTAAGTAAGTAAGTAAGTAAGTAAGTAAGTAAGTAAGTAAGTAAGTAAGTAAGTAAGTAAGTAAGTAAGTAAGTAAGTAAGTAAGTAAGTAAGTAAGTAAGTAAGTAAGTAAGTAAGTAAGTAAGTAAGTAAGTAAGTAAGTAAGTAAGTAAGTAAGTAAGTAAGTAAGTGAGTGAGTAAGTAAGTAATTAGGTAGATAGGTAGGTCAGTTAGTAAGATAAGTAAGTAATTGAGTGAGTAAGTAAATAAGTAGGTAGATAAGTAAGTGAGTAAGTGAGCATTTAAGTAAGTAATTAGGCAGTTAAGTAAGCATGTAAGCAAGCTCAGTCAGTGTTGGTGAGTTTCAAGTATAGGAATGGTGAAAACCTCCGGAAAAACAGCTGGTTGCAGCAAGTTTGAGTGAAAATTATCTGACAAAAACTCATCATCAAATGGATAACTACGAATTTTAGGTGTTAATACAAGATGGCC
>NW_008756294.1:0-1048 GCF_000715545.1 Opisthorchis viverrini | reverse complement strand
TTTTCACTGGAATAATGATCCTGATGGCCTTTAGGAGGCACCGACCCCATGGCGCCGCACTGACATTGTAGGACATTTCCTAGGATCCACAGTAAAGTGACTGAAAAAATGGCGTAATCGGCAGATCCGTGACAGTCAAACCATTTAAAATCACCCAATTGTTCAGTAAGGTGCAGCGTTCCGGTAACTGGGAGAAACCCACAGGAGGAACAGCCTATATCAAGCCAGGATTATTCGAATTCCGGAATTATATGGGTTTCAAATGAAATTTGTTGGTGAAACCTATTCGCGTTCATATTGGCTACATAGTTGTGAGTTCGTGAAGTTCATTGCTGAGCATAATACAGTGAGGAAGGGTGACCTTGTTGGAAGCTTCCATGCATTTGAGGACGATTCTTGAAGAATTTTGTCGAAGATTGGCCTTCTAATGACAACGCCCTTCCACAAACATTGTGCAATTCGATTTTGGTTGTCAAATTTCATTTTAAGTTGACTTACTAGTCCTGATTACAAGTGTCCGTTTTTGGGTTCGTTTGTATTAACCATTTTCTTTCTTGACGGGACAGGTCACTGCCAGGCACGCGCAATTTCAATATCCCACAGAGGAATTCAGGTTGGAAACTTTTCGGTTCAACTTCACCCCAGTAGTATCGAATGAGCGTATCAAATCAATTGGTTTGACAATTTGCAATTTTGAAAAGTTTCGCGTGATTTTTTTTACCTTTGTTGTTCTAACGTAGAATGCAAAATCAATCGACAGATGTGGAATATATACGATGTCCGTTCTTTTTAAACAATGGATGAGAGCAAATGCCGCGTATCTGTTCTGACAATCCTTGTGGTGACCACCTCAGCTTACACCAGCGAGTGAGCAGTTCCTCGACAAAAGTGGATGTGAGTGCTTGCAATGTCTCTGTCCTAGTGACCGTTTCTTGATCACACAAACCAAAAGGTTATTTTTTAAAGTTTATTTTACCATCCGCCATATAATTGTTCTGTGATGTCAACTGCTTTCGGATCAGTTAAATACTTTCACCCACCAAAAAAA
>NW_008756293.1:0-1048 GCF_000715545.1 Opisthorchis viverrini | reverse complement strand
GGGGTACACCGACAAGGTGTCTGAAATGTTCAGTTTGTATTTTATGTCTGTACATCCTCGACCAGAAGATGAGTACTCCATTGAACTACTTCAACACTGTTTGATGCACTTTAATACCTCAAGTAGAGTATGACTCAGCACCAAATTAGCTGTACCACATTTCCGTCTTGTTAAGGACTTACAGAACTTTGCAAATAAGTAGTTCAGTTTCCAGAAATCTTTCGATACACAGTTAGTCATTGCTGTGCAGATGCAGCACCATTCATGCTTGCGTTCACAGCCAGATTTCAGCTACAAGTGGGGTAGAAACCATCCATTCCTTTTCCTCGCTTGCACTGGACAATGTTAACGAAATAAGATCATCCAATACTTGAATCCCATGCGGCTGTTCAGCTAGATTCAAGTCTTCATTTGTTTCTTTGTTTCTATGCAACAGTTCCCACAAGGCAACATAGCTGGCAGAGTATTTGAGCTTCAAGAGGAAGTGAAATTTTGTGAAGAAAAAGCACAATTATTCAGGCGACTTGAGGATGAAGAGTGAAAACTGTGCCTCCTTATCTGGCCGTTACTGTCTATGAAAGTAAAATAGCACGATTCTGATTTGTTGACGGTTGTTTGTAACTGTCTGCTCTGCAATGCCTTGGCCCATTTTGTCTGTTCTATCCAGAAACCGAGCATTCACAGAGTATGTGGAATCTGAGCATTTACCTGAAAGTTTCAAAAATCTGTCAGAAAATCGAAGGCCAATGAATCTACTTGAACAAAAGGAACAGACTGACTAAAGGATGCTGAGATTAACTTGTGGAGTCCCAAAACATTCCTTAATGTGTGTTTAGAGAGACCGGCATACCAACTGATTCTAGACGCACTGAAAGGCCACTTCTAGGCTTCATTGTAGAGGGGAAAAACCAGTGAGAAAGTTGAGTAAATTTCTTAGTTGTTGATCTGTTCACTGAGTCAAGTAATCAACTAGCAAACGTTTCGTCACCGAGAAGACATCAGCAGTGCGAAGTTTGGTGGCTACAGGTGTAACGGCGCTACTACTGAC
>NW_008756292.1:0-1048 GCF_000715545.1 Opisthorchis viverrini | reverse complement strand
GGGTTCGAATCCCACCTCTGACATACTTTTCACACGTCGCTAACACTGAACTTGTGTTCCTTATGGCCCCGTGATTTTGGTTTCAGCAACTACTCATCTTGGGCAAAAGCCATTGGGTGACTTGATGCCCATTCAGACGTAGTTACCACAACCGGCCTGGTGCGGGTTCTGGCGGCAGTGTTCATGGATTACTTTCTCAGTAGCAGCAAAATGTTAGCTAAGTAGGTTGATCACGCAATACAAAGAACACTCTCCACGTGAGCTGTTTTCTCAAAACGGGTCAGCGGTTAAAAGATTCTTAATGTAACTACATGCTAAACATGTTCTGTGGCAAGATGCCTGAGTTGGTATGCATTACCACCGCGATCAGTTCGAGAGCACAGATGCGCTTTCTCACTCCTTCTGGAGACAGCTGCGGATGAGGGAATCACCGGATGTCCAGCTGCATCCGAAGTGATTCGGCCTGTGACCGTCTACGATTATGCGTATTACGTACTCCAAACGTTTAAAACACTTTGACACGCGACCTTTACCGCACACTTTTCCGTCCCTTCGTTGACTGTGTTTTAAAACCAACCAATATCACCTTGTTCTTAGGACGCAATCATTATGAGCAGTTCGAGCTATCTACGGTGCAAATGAACCCATTTCAGTGATTGCTGCAAACTTGTCTCCTCATTTCTAATTGCGGGTTCAACCAATCCCATACTCGTCACACTATGGAATTTTTTAATTGTAAAATCTTTGATACGGTAAGGCACTTGACGTTTGACGTTTATAAGTGTCCGACGCCAACGTTTCACTTCGGGTGGTGTTTGGTATAGTCACCTTTTTAAGTGTTTCGATGCTCTGTGGCATGTGACTGATAGAGTGAGTCGAGGCTTTCGACCGATCTCCTCGGGTCGGGTTTGTTCTTTTTTCTAGTGGCTCTCGTTCACCTGGATGGTACAAGTGACGAAGGGATGTAGCACCTGTCTTTGAGTTGTTAGTGCTGGGCAGTAAGCTTATTGGCGCCAGGACTTGTTTAAAATGTATCTTAATGTTATTT
>NW_008756291.1:0-1049 GCF_000715545.1 Opisthorchis viverrini | reverse complement strand
GTGTACGCTTTTTTAGGTCTTTCTGCGTGTGAATGAGAGATAATGACACAGGGGAGCTACGTGAAGCAGACACACAGGCTTACGCAATTCTAAGACGAATCTCCTATAGGCAAAACATTGAAAATATCACTAGAATTAAGACAACCGCGGTATGCAACGACACATACTGGTGGGAANNNNTTAGTGTGCTCCCCGCTCTTCCTGGACACCATGCAAGCACATACAACATATCTCAAGGTTTTGATGCTCTATGGTTCTGATCACCACCACCACCACCACCATCATTGTCATCATCGTTGAGATCAACAACAGAGGAAAATACTGCCGTACAAGCATTATAAATTATTCGTAGTGGAAAAGAAAGATAATGGAAGAGGAAGGGAAACATCGGGCTAGGCTACAGCAAACACCCGAGATGCCTACATATCCAAGACCTAGTCAGACAATCTGGATAGAAACGGACAGCCTGGACATAATTAGCATATTGATTCATTTCGACAGATATATTGAGACGAAGGCTCCGGACAATTAATCAGGCGATCTGACCCGGAAGTGACAACAAGAACTCAAATAACATCGATTCAAGGACAGTCACGGTAAGAATCGGGCAAGCACAATCGTAGAGCGTGCACCCAGACTTTTGCTGGTCTCCTTTGTATCACTCTGCAAGATCAGAGGCGAACCTGATTGGGAGGATAGTGAGAAATGTCGGACATACAACCAATGGTTTGATTATTTTCGGGCCACCGGATGGCCGTGATGCCTGAATTGCCATAAATCCTCTTCATGCTTGAAAACAAAATGAAAAATGATTTTGAGAATCAAATTAACTACCACTGGCAGCTGAATAACGCCGGAGAACCCACCCATAACTGACAGGCTTAACTGCAACAGTTATGTCAAAACTTACGAACCCCGAATTTGAAAGCCAGTGAAACGAGTATTCGTTCGCTAGACAAACTTTGATTTTCTCGTCTATTCAAAAAATAGCATGGGACACTACATTGTCCTTGGCTGAGTTTGTCACGTAGACTGCAGGTTCAGGGGTT
>NW_008756290.1:0-1049 GCF_000715545.1 Opisthorchis viverrini | reverse complement strand
TGCGTAAGAATTTGTATTCTATGAGATTTACCCATCTGATTCAAAGAAAGAGTTCAATGAACGCTTATTGCCAGGATGTCGACACTTCCGCATGGAGCACTTGATGGCTCAGAACTGGGAAGTCGTGGTTTCAGATAACGCCTTCTACTTACATTCTCCACCTGTGAACGGCATAAAGAGAATGACTAATGAGCAAGCAGCTTCCCCTATTTTTTAGGGACGCTGTCCATTGAGTTTTCAAAATCAGCGATAAAATACCTGTTTTTATCAACAGAATTAACACCTTCAAGTCCACCGTTTGTTGTTTTTGTCTCATTTCACTGACCTACATTCACGGTGCATTAGATAAGTGAAAACAAACCAAATGCAGATTGATACGGATAATCAGATAGATGAGGGAAAATCTCGCACTGTTTCCTTTCCATGCTGAATACGATATGAGGTAATTAGATACCATTTAGAAAGCTAAACTTGAACACTTATGAGATCGTGCTCTATCCACACCCACCAGGCCGTACATCCAATGAAGAAACACCTTCTATATCATGTACATTGACTCCATTGCACGAAGGGTTCCACTATATCGATCAGAAACATCAGAACGAAAAAAGTAAAACATAGCAAGTCTTCTTCATCAGCCGTAATCGTGAAATCCAGTTCTGTGTTCCGGACGCTACAGTAATCATCAAGTGATCGCTTGTGAACACAATTCAGCAAGGAAGACAGCAGGTCGATCCTTGTCGGGTACCTGGTCTGTCAATTTCTCACGATATAGGAGCTCCATCTGGCTTGAGGAACAATAATCTGATTCAAAGGAAACAGAAAGTCAGTTTTTCTGAAGGAAAATACTCATTAGGTCACCGGAAACTCTTAGGTAAACCGTGACAGGTTTCACCCTCCTTGCGGTTCATCAAAAAATATACTGACAGATCTTGAATATCGTATCAACTTAGAATATCGGGCGGCTTTTGTCCAGCATAACCAGGTGAAAAATACCATGAATGACAGATTCAAATGGATTCAGTCATTAATCCCAATAAAACGCACTT
>NW_008756289.1:0-1049 GCF_000715545.1 Opisthorchis viverrini | reverse complement strand
CCATGGAAGTGGCATCTCGGAGGGAAGGGTTACTGCATACAGTAAGACGACCGCTCTCTGTTGTGTTTCGAAAGGCTTCTTGGATCGTCACCGCCAGGAATTCTGTCGGGCTCATGAACACTCTTGAGGCGAACCGAAATATAAGTTATGCTATCCTACACTTTACTATACCGGCCAGAGAAGCATAGTCAGTAGTGTTTCGTGTTAACGGAGTGGAGCGCAGGCGGATGAGATCAATACACCTTAGTGTGTTCTTTCGGATGGCAGTGATTGGTTGGTATGAACCTAAGAATTGATGCGAGAACCCTATAGCATGGACGATACAATGACCCGTTAACTGAAGCTCCACAAAAACACAATACGGAATTGTGTAGTTGCTGCAACAAATGTAAACAAGAAGCAAACGAAATTCGAAACTCACTTTGCATTGCTTTGCTGGCCTGCTCCATTGGCTATAAGATTAGTCAAGTGTTCATATTCGGCAAATAAATGCTTCTTGTAGGAAAGAAACTTTGGCTCCAATTCTTTGGGGAGCCAGGGGAAAAGCGGGCTCGGAGCAACAGAATGTGTGAACCGCGAAAGTCCTGAAAGGCGTGACCAGTGCTGCTGAGTTCGAATGATGTACCGACCCAGAGAGAATACGGTCATATAAAAAGCTGTGGAAGAAAGCCCGTGTGAACGCTTGGAAAGTGACCCTGCAACTGATGATAACTACTAGAAAACAAACTTTCAAAAATAGTTTATTTCGGTTTATCTACAGTACACAAGCTAGAAAGACAAGTTATTCGGATGGCAGTCCTAGGAGGGCGGAACGTCTCTTTTCATGTATCGATCCACCGAGAGGTTCATCACTTTCAGTCGCTTCGACGGGCTGATCCAACAGATTTTGTTTCTCTGCAATATCGGACAATAGCGATGGTGGCGTCCACAATTGTGCCGAGGGAACCGTGAACAACATGAAATGCTCAACAATAGCTTCCACCTGTCGAACAAAACAACAGCTTATTTCAGCACAGGCATGAACACTACTCACGTTTCGGCGATCCATA
>NW_008756288.1:0-1049 GCF_000715545.1 Opisthorchis viverrini | reverse complement strand
CTTCAGGTGTTCAACAATCGCTGTCTCAGGACTACAGCTCTTGTGGGATGGTGTCGAAGAATCTACAACGAATGTGTTCGTTGGGTCATGTAAAGCTCTAGCCGAATCATTGTTTGTCAAAGACAGTGCTGTACTGGGGATCCAATTCAAAAGAAGAGAGGTTATCAATTTTCCACCTGAAAAAGGGGTATGAAAGAGGTTACGAAAGGTCCGGATGTTGTCAGTATGGCTGACTTGCCTTCCAGGATGAGCATCGCATGAACTCCACTGTGTCTGGTTGGAGACGCTGCGATAAATAGATGCTAACTTTTGGCGTTGCCGGTTTCTATGAATGAGAGGTGTAGGCACTTTTAGTGGGCTAGCCGTAAATTCCTTGTACGGCAGTGATCCATCAATGTTGAATACCGATGTTACGCTATCGGAAAACTTGCGATTGTTCCGGCGACAACGGAATACAAAAGCGTTTTTGTCTAATTCGCAAATCAATCGTGTATCCTAGTCGATCTGAGTGCCACGTGTGATCGCAAAACTTGAGTCTGCCGTGCAACGTAACGGGACCAAACTAACCTCCAAATTCTTGTACTACTTGGAGACTTTGTGTGGCTCCTAACGCGCACACTCTTGGTCGTATTGCATTCAACTTTTGGAGAAGTAACTCCACTCGGATCCGATTCAGTTGGAGTCACGGTGGTGGGGCACCCCCAGATTCATGCGTCAACTCACGCACACATTGCGGTCTGTGTATACACTCTCTTCGTCCCCGATCGGATACAGAGTACTGTCGTAGCGGATTCATGGGGTGTGGTGGCCATATGAATTTTCTGCCCAGGAACGGAGTGAAACAACGGCTTAGTTTGGAACTGTATGCGGTAGGACCGAAGCCAGACGTCTGATTCCATTTGTGTGAAAGTTGAAAACAGATGGGGAAACACCGTGATGGGAATTCCGTTACTGAGCGGTGTTCACATCGAAACAAAATTGAAGTTGACAAAATCTAACTTTAGAAACCATCGTTTTGCCGCTACCAGTATAACGGTGATACTACTGAT
>NW_008756287.1:0-1049 GCF_000715545.1 Opisthorchis viverrini | reverse complement strand
AACAACAGGAAACCATACTTGACACAGTATCCTTCGTGTGAGTTGTTTTCTGCCAGTGTGACAGCGTATACTGCTGACCCAAGTTGTGTGTGGTAGTCTCGGAATTTGCCTTGGGATTTGGCCTTCGGATTTAATGATCGGTAGTCTTAGAGATAAACGGTGGTTTGGATTTTTTCTTTTTGACGTGCGACGATTTTCTGAATGCTCAGATGCCGTCTATCCTTTGTCTCGCCAAAATGGCCTTCGTTATGATAATGCAGTGGTACTTTTGTTTCGGGTTTAAGGTCTCCGTAATATTTTTGTTCGTTCTGTGTCATTCACGTGTCTGTTTTTTTGTTTGCTTTTGCGGTCCTCTTGTTACAGGTAAATAACCATTATAAACTAGGGATGCAACTGGATTCATCTAGGCCTCACGTTCATATCTGGATTACGCGTAAACGAGGTAGCATTTTGAGAACACTGATCCGTGGTTCGCGGGTTTTCGAGAATGCAGTTCAGCGTTTCAATTGGATATTGTTATCGGCTTATGGTGGTTTTTCGTGGAGATTAGCCGAGATGCGTTATCGGTGTTTCGTGGTCTTCGGAGAACAGGATGGTGAAGCCAATCAATTCACTTAAATTTATTCCAGTGCATCTTGCCCCCGTTACCTGGAAGATATTTCCAACAACTTGGTGCTGCTGGCATGACGCCTAAAATGGGGAAATTCAATTGGGGTGGCCTGTTTGTTGAAATTTCTGACCCAACGACTCATTTCGAAAACTGGGTCGACTAGCTGGAAAGTGGCCTTCATGCAGCTGTTCCTTTCGGATTGGCTTGCTGATCTTGTGACTCCGCACTCTTTATTATATTCACTTTATACAAACTCCACCAGCCAACTGCGCACTGATGGTCTGACTTCTGTAGCACGAAAGATTTCCGCTACCTCGTTGGCCATTTCTCAACAAGATTTCACCATTGATCTAACTACAACGTAGAATTTTCGGAACACACTGAATTAACTAGTGAGCTAGTCTATCTGAAAACAGTAAAGACCAGGCTCTGACGAACA
>NW_008756286.1:0-1050 GCF_000715545.1 Opisthorchis viverrini | reverse complement strand
CTATGCCAGATCGCGTAGCATACGAGATTGCATAATTTAGCCGCAAGTATTATTGGGTTGTGCTTTGTTAATAACACAGACTTCTGTGACTGCTTGGGTGGCATCGGTATACTGGCGTTTAAAGAAATTAGGAATAATGTGTCATCGAGTTTGTTGAAATCTGTCGTAAATGGAAAGCACTCCATCAACTAATAAAAGTTATACACAGCCTCCCAGAATTAAGGCAGCTCTTCATTGGGTACACATAAAGATTAAATAAGCTCGCACGCGTATGCTTTATTAAATAAGTTCCAGATTTCTTTTCAAAATTGGTAATAATAAGACGTTTGAAGATGAAAATTCGTTAGTGTTTTCCAGGTGAATTCTTCGTTCATAGTAACTTATATTGCCAGCAAAAATGGCAAATATATTTTTTTTATTTTGTGCTAAAATATAGCACTCACCTGTCAAAACAGGGGGTTATTGGACAGAACCAGACTCAATAAAAACTCTTCGGTGATCAAATGGCAGATTGGAAAGACTTCAGTGAGGTTCACTCCTGAGGTCAATGTTTTCTCTTGAGCTGATGGCCTGCAGTAAAAGGTCAAATCGGTTTACAAACGAGTGCCGGATTTACACTTACAGCGGTGGAAAACGCATACTCGCTCTCAGTTGTTCTGAGACCTCGGGCACACGCGATCCTCTCAGCTGTATTGCAGTTGAGCGTGTAAATGCGTTTTAATCAGCATCATCCTATTTAGACTCGGAGTTGAACTGAAAACATTAGCGTAAACACACGGAAACTACTAAATTTGTGCTATTTGTCTTAAGCTGCCTCAGGAAATTATCTACCTAATTAAACGAGACTCATGTGGGCAAACGTAAATATGGCCAGGTTGGTCAGCATATGAACAAAGTAGGGTCACGCGATTTCTCGGCTAAGCAGTTGTCATTCCATGCTAGCGTGGTTCTGTGGAAACTATAGGGTTTTTCTATGAAGATGGCTGAAATACCCTTTTTTCCATAAAAACTGGGGTTACATAGTGGACCGGTTTAGGATTTGCAATAACA
>NW_008756285.1:0-1050 GCF_000715545.1 Opisthorchis viverrini | reverse complement strand
CCTGATGAAGCAAAGAACTAAACAACAAACTGAGCTCACAAAGCTACTCAAGGATGGAAGAAACGCAGAATAGCTCCTATCGGCGCAGAAATTTCCGGCTGAACGTGAGGAAATATAAGGGATTCAGTGGAGTCGGGCATGAAAACACGCTCGCTGGTCGCATCTTGATGTAATTTAAAGCCGGAATTTCAAGATAGAACGTGTCTCTGATGTCAAGAATGTGGTATATCTTTCTGCTTCTTGTCGTGAGTCACGTCCCGTCAGGAAATTCACCCGAGCTGTTTATCAGGTTGACATCACTGCTGGTGGAATTGCTTCCCCACGGAGAATCTCTAGTCAAAATGATCGCGAGTTCCAAGAACGTGGTAGGCCTTGTCAAGGGTCTGACGAGTGTTTTGCAATCTGGAGGTCCTTACATCGAAAGCCTGTTCTCCAAGACAGAAAGCGATGTTTGTGCAAACAATGTGTTGGGTTGTTCATCATGAAGGCAAACGCCGTAATCGAGTGTTATAGTTTCCCAGATGGCACTGTCCATGTCACAAACGACCAAGGAAATGCATTTCGAACGTATGAGGTAACAAACACTCGATCGGGAGGATTACTGCCGGAAGCATCGTTCAGCTCCGAACTAGTCGGAGTAGTTGGTATGCTAATGAAAATTTGATGTACTTGAAGAAATTACGGCTTTTACTAGCATGCAATGTTCTAGATTTAAATTCCGCCTACCGTCGTATTGAGATATGAAAACGATTCGCCACGTTACATGTTTTGTTTGCTGCTAAGTCTATCATAATCCACAATCTGTAGAAATTTGTGAACATTAGGATTTCGCAGAGAATAAAGCAAAATTCCAGAGATTTTAGTAGGTTGATTTTTCCTTGAAAGTTTAATGAACCTTTTCCGATGGGGAGGCGCCTTGCTCCTAATGTGCAATTTTTGTACGGTTCAGTGAGTAGTATGTGTCGCAAATCCGAAACACTTGTTGGCGAACGCAGCACCGACATGTGCCAACTTGGAAGAAGTGGGTTAATTTCATGACTAGAAATCTCA
>NW_008756284.1:0-1050 GCF_000715545.1 Opisthorchis viverrini | reverse complement strand
GACTGGCATCGAACCCTAAAGCTGTACTGAGCAAAGTAATTCTGATTCCGCATAATACAGAGTTGTCTGATGTTAAAAATTATCAATAAACAATAAGATTATGTTGAGATTCTGCTAACTCTCTTATTTATAGTTCTAGCTGTTTAATATTACATTTTAATTACAGGTTGGCTTGTAAAGCATGACGGACCAAACTGTGAAAGCCGGTTACTTCAAACTTTGGTATCCAACTCAAATGAATGCAGCAAATGACAGTGTTAGTGCATTTTCACGAATATTCCCCAACTGTACAGGAGTTGGGTGGGTATCACATAGAAGTAAAAAAGGAATTTAATGGAAAACTAGGAGACTGCAACTAGCTGGTAATCTACAAATGCTGAACCCGAATTAAGCAGTGTTTTCAACGCTCCTATAAATGGTCGTCTAGGACAGCCATTTTTTATCACAAAGGCGGTTGAAACGCACGTCGCTCATTGAGTTTCCTGAGTAGACAACGCCAAACGCATCACAATCCACAATGTCAAATTTGCTGCGACATCCATAGCAACGCATTGTTTGAGCACTCGTTCATCCTCATCTTAGCGAGACCCATCACTCGGCTTTGACGATCCGTCTACAATGCTAGAATTTACAGTCTTAAAACATAATTCAGGAAATTAGAGCGTGAGTTCGCTTTCATTTGGGCGGAGGATACGAAGAACGGATCCTTGTAGTTGAAAAGTTTCATCAAATTTGAGCTTAATGCACAAGTTTGGGTTTGTTTCTAACGTAAGTGCTTTGAAAACGGATGCATTATGATGGAAGAATATCTCAGGACTACCCAAATGTCGCATAAACCAACTCTTAAATGCGGCAGGTAATGTCCGAATGTAGTGGCACGTTGTTAGTCTATAATTTATGCAAAAACGATAGTTCATAATTTTTACTGGCTTTTGATCTTGTTATTGAGTATAATTCTTATGACCTTCGCCCAAAGGTTCAACAAATTTTTCATTTTGCGGCTCAGAAAACGACAATCAGTTTGTCCTAACAAATGTGGCTGGGGGGGTT
>NW_008756283.1:0-1050 GCF_000715545.1 Opisthorchis viverrini | reverse complement strand
CCCCCTGGCTGTTGGTTCCTCTTCATAACACCGTATCTAGGCCTTGATCTGTCGGTTGGCTGGCAGTTGTTTTGGCTAGCGTTTATCGACGTGAAGCCAAGAAATTGGAGCTGCGCTCGTAGTTATGTCCACCCCGGCCCAACGGCGCCTGTTACGCGACCTAAAGCGTCTACAAACCGATCCGCCGCCAGGTATATGTGGTTCTCCTGTGGATGACAATGTAATGGTTTGGAATGCCGTTATATTCGGTCCAGAAGACACTGCTTTTGAAGATGGGACTTTCAAACTGCGATTGGACTTTACCGAAGAATACCCCAACAAACCTCCACGAGTTGTATTCCTTTCGAAGATGTTCCATCCCAACGTTTACACGGACGGAAGCATCTGCCTGGATATTTTGTCAAGTGCTTGGAGCCCAACGTACGATGTATTGGCTATTCTCACCTCTATCCAGTCCCTTCTCGATGAGCCTAATCCAAACTCACCAGCCAACAGTCTCGCCGCCCAACTTTACGTAGAGAACAGACGTGAATACGAAAAACGTGTACGTGCCTGTGTTGAGGAGAGCATGTACGAGGAGGAAGATGACATGTAACTTCGCACGCCTGCAGCCCAAGTTGACTTACGTTCATGTACATACTTATTTTGTAAAATTAATCGACAACCAGTATTTAGTTGTTGTTTCCCATTGTTACTGAATTTTATTTTGCGGTCCAGGTACCTCCTAAACGAGCGCGTGCTATCATTTCTGTGTAGATGTCTGCTTCTTACCTGTGATTTGAGATATCTATAGCGCCTTGTTTCTCTACTCTTCAGTGAATAAAAAATAATCGCATTCGGGTTTCTCTGTAAAGCTGAGAGATCCGCTGTGCCTGTGCCGAGAAGTTGTAGCGTGGATAGCATATTGTCGTTCATTGTTTAGTTCATAGTTGTGGTTCTGGGTAGGTCACTTCATACGAATTTATCTCATCGGTGAATATAAGCATTTCATCTCATGTCGCACGCGAGCACAATACTAATAACAACCATTCAGCTGTAACACCCTTTCGG
>NW_008756282.1:0-1050 GCF_000715545.1 Opisthorchis viverrini | reverse complement strand
AAATCAACGAATATGACGTAGATTTACACAGGCGTACTGGTAAATGCCTTAACTCACCAAGCATTTTATCAGCCACGTTAGAGGAAACATAACGCAGCCCTAATTCCAGTTCACATTTTATCTTCATTAGAACGACTTACCTGAGCGTATTTCCGAGTGCTCGACGATCTAGAACTAAGACCGGTTTGGCATTTTGTACCTGATTGGCCAACCTATTTAGGGGTGTGTTATTTTGCTTGCTGTTTGATTACCTACACTCCGCACACTTACACAACATCGTAATGGCTTTCACATACACCAGTCCCCTTCAACATGAACCACACATGGAACCTTGCGACAGCAGTCATGATGGTTCCTTCTAAATGTGGGGCTCTAATTCGGAAGGAGTAAGTGATAGAATGCGACGATCGAATGCTTATACATTCTATAAGAACAGTTTAGCGACTGACTGTATCGCATACTTTTTGCTGGCTTTCAACCTGTTTGGAGGTATACTTATATCATAAGGGGTAACATAATATGAGACGATTAGTCTCTTCCCGAAATTCTGTTATCAGAACCGAATATTGTGCTACTCCCTGTGGTTCTTAGTTCATTCTGTGGTTACCTGTAAACTACTGTTCCAACTTTTTTGAAAGGCTTGAGTTATTACTTGTTGGTTTAGCACCGCGTAGAAAAATTAATTTCAATGGATGACAATTGTTGAAGATTGTTTTGTTTGATTTGTTTGCACTAAATTTCAGTGCAACAAGACGAATGAACGTGGTACCACAAAGCTCGGATAGGGTTTCGAGGATATGACAGCGATAATCTATGCTGCGTTCATCAGAGCAAATGAGGTGCGAACTGAAGTTCACATGGTCAACGTGGATACGTGTAATGCCCTGCGACCTCACTAGTTTCCAAAGAATCTGTATTTACACCGATATACATCGAAAAGTTTACCTTGATAGCACAAAGTCATATGAAGTTATTTCACATCTGAGGGATAATAACATCTTATTCTCCATGATCTGATCGTTTAAGGTTCTCGAAGAATTTGACTGAACA
>NW_008756281.1:0-1050 GCF_000715545.1 Opisthorchis viverrini | reverse complement strand
TACTAGAAAATCAGGATCACACAAGGCCGGCGTGTTGAAAACTCGTCGAACAGTCGTGATGAAAATTGTGTCCGGATATACTGAGCATTTGTCCCAACTTGGTTGCATGAAATGTCGTGTGGTCAGTCAGGGTTTGGCATGTACGAAACAACTGGTCATTTCTTGGGGCACTGGTGATATTTGGATGGTTATGGAACATCTGTTGAGCGCGGTCGATGATGTCCTAGAGTGCGTGTTTTAAACCAAACCTATATGGAGTTACCGCAATAAGACGTGTTCCACGTAAGCTTGGTGGCCATCTACTGCGGAGCGTGGTTGTGTGTAAAACTGCAGCCCCAACTCTGAGAAATTTCGATAGTGTTAGGTGCTCTAACCGAAAAACGAGGATGAATTAAATTGATATGACCATCCCAATCGTCAACATCAAACTGTGTTACACGCCAATGAAACATGCAAAAAGTCCGGCACATGAGGGTCGGGTTTTGTCTTTCGAACGACGCATAAGTGTACAAACCCCACTACTGTATGGGCTCACCGATGATTTTCGGATGCAGCTGCGAATTTCGCACTAGCGTTTTGTGCCCTTTATCTATTGGGTAATTGGCCCGAATCTCCACTTGGTCATTCCTTTTGTTGCAAACGAATTTGGTTTAAACATCCATTGATACACTGGTCTTTCTACCAAACATGTCCACCGGAAAGCAAACGTTTCGAGAACAGTCACTCCTCACAGGAAGTGAAATGCTTGTCCATGCTCGTTCAAAACGTTCATCGGATTCCGGCTCGTACGGCTCAGTGCAACGTGCACAAACTGTCATCAGATAATGGTGCAACCTGTACGAAATCAAACTGAGTTGTCTATAAACTTCCACATTTGCGATACTTCTCGCCAATACCACACGCGGTGAAACCAGATGAAACCACTCACATTTCTGAGCAATTTTCTATAGAAGATACAGAAGCGCACGTTTTCCTGGTTGCTAAAGACGGCCAATGTCGCGCCTGAGTAGCGACACTCTGCAATTCCAGAAATACACTCATTTGCAAATC
>NW_008756280.1:0-1050 GCF_000715545.1 Opisthorchis viverrini | reverse complement strand
CGTGCAAGGTTCCATAGATCTCGTGAACGCACCATCCCCATTTGCTTTTGCCTGGATCCATGATGCCTTCGAATACGTGAATTAGTCATGGTAGAACAAACATCTGAGGACCATGGTACTTCCCTAAATCTCCCCACACCACTGTTGGTAGTTAAAGTGAGCAAATATGCTGTTACTTTCAGTTTCATTTGTGCTCCGTTAAATAAGTAAGCTCAGGTTTGCCTGCTCGGCAAATCTTGCATAGAAAGAATAATTTGGTCGAAGTTGAACCAGGGTTAAGCGCACAAACGTCAAATTTTCGACAGCATATCACCCTGTACTTAATCCGTAGTTACCCTAATCGTCATACCTATAGTTTTATATGGTAGAGTGTACAATGCATGGGTAGAAATGCTTCAATTCTAATTGATGAAGGTTTTCTCCCAAAGCATATTTCGCGTTACAAGACTACACATATTCTTTCTGTTGATAATTTGTCACCATCTCTTACAAACCTTCCCAATGAATGCGTTCGACGAATTCGTAAAGTGCTCCTTATTCAATCTACTGTCGTCGGCAGCAACTAAGTACCTACTGGCGGGAAATTAATTGAAAACCCTCCAATTTTGGTCATAGTTTTGAACCCCTGATTTGCTGGCAGTCAACAACAATAACAACGTCTCGTTTTTGTGTTTATCACCTTGCCTGGCCTACTTCGAAGAACCAGTAACTCTCGTCCATAACTCTCGTCCAGACAGAAACAATATGTTTAATTCCAACGTGCGTTATGTCATCCGGTAAAGGATGGCGCGTCACGTGACGCGATGTACCTTATCGTGGAAGCAATCTTTAGCACAGCGGTTTAGCGGAGGTTCATCCGTATGCCACGAAATCGAAACAACAGAAATGAATAAAGATATCATTTAACTCACACAAAACTCAACTGGTCGAAGGGTATCTTCAGGCTATTTGGTCGCAAATTACACCTGACACCATGATACTCCGCGAAACCACCGTTGATCCGCCACTCGTGGCCGACGACTAACTGGAAGGTCGAGTTCCGTGAGATGC
>NW_008756279.1:0-1050 GCF_000715545.1 Opisthorchis viverrini | reverse complement strand
ACACCTGGTCCACTCATTCATATACGTTAGGCGATATCACTGCAGTATAAAAGGTTGACACGCCGCCGCCCTCCGCAATTCATGCAATCGTCCCGCTACACACACACAAGTCAGTCAGATCAAATACATCACCCAAAATAGTCGAGGTTGTTTGCAATATTCAGTGTTTCTGTGTGAAGTATAGTCAAATACTGGCCTTTTGTATTGATTTGTGTACTGGGGCCACCAAACATTGGCACTCTTGAATGTCAGTACCAAACTGAACCCTGAGATGGCTGACATTATTTAATCAATTACAGCGTTATGCCGGAATGATGAACCTGAATATTTAAGAAGTAAGCTTTGTTTCATCAATTACAGCGTTATGCCGAATTGATGAACCTGAATCACGCCAAATGACGAATATTTTAGAAGTAAGCTTATCGGCGAATCGGCCGTTGGATCTCCTGTTTGTTGCGTAGTTGACGCGGTTTGTCATTTGCATGTAGAAGGAATCGCGAGTTCATGCCTTAGTATCAACTACATTTAATTTTTCGGGGTTCAATCTTGAAACATCGGAAATCGGCATCCAGGAGTCGGCCAAATTAAGTAACCACCGATATTACACAAAACGATCTATCGATCACCTGTGGCATGCCTTCCGTACCGAAACAAAGCACGAGGACTGAGGTGCTGCCATGTTGCCCACGTCTAGACAGAGACGGTCGAGGTGCAGAGACCGATTTTTAATCCACGCACCTTCGAACCTGGAGATGCTCCTAGACATGCAGTCACTGAACACATCATTGCAATCCAGAGATAGGCATTTGAAATATTGGGGCGTTTTACGTATCTTGGAAGTTGTATTAGTTCTGATTGTAGTGTGGAAGATGAGGTGAATGTACTAATCCCTAGGGCTCTGGTCGCGTTTTCTTATTTGACACACCTATGTGGTCAAAGTGCTTTATCCCTGAATCTCAAGGAGAGTGTGTAGCAAGCTGTGGCATCCTTTCTGTACCGAAACGAAGCACGAGGACTGAGATGCTGCCATGTTGCCCACGTCTAGACAGA
>NW_008756278.1:0-1050 GCF_000715545.1 Opisthorchis viverrini | reverse complement strand
AGCTCTTAGAGCCCAACTAAGCTAACAAAAGACCGCAAAGCAGATTAACCGCATCACACCTCTAATTGTTACGAACAAACCTGAAACGACTGCCAGTTTCTCCCGGCATATTATTACACTGGTATCCGAATCATGAGGACAGAACTGCATAAATCTTCCCGTCGGTGGATTTTGCAGGGATGGCTCAGCTGGAAATCCATAAGGTAAGGGTGACGAAAAATGTACTGCCTCTTTGAAAGTATATTATCCAAAAACATTCCCTTCTACATTAACTCAAAATAGTCTGCTCAATTGATCGTGTGCCTGCACTTAGGACTTGCTGTCTACTTTGTGCTTCAATACACTCAAATCCATGATCGTCTTAGTCACCAAGTTAGAAACGCCGGTATATAGCGTGAAGTGGTTCGTGTCGCCGTAGTTTTGTTCACAAACGTACAGGTTTCAATCTCCCCGTATGGCCGTTATTTTGTGTTCTTTGTTACGAAATCGCACACCTTATCACAGCATTTCAGTTCCACAACTGCATAGCAATCCGTATTGGACCATGCGCACAGGACACCGCTGATGATATCTATGGTTGCAAAATCCAATGTGGTTCACACCAGTGAAAATGCTGCTGGGGGCTGTGTAACAGTCAACGAACGTTTGTTTGGAACCACCTCATCAAACCCCTTCACTGATGTCATGTAATATATGCATGTATTGCAACGTTCTAAGTATTGCAAAAATGTTTTTTTGCTCATGGGTATTTTCGAGATTTGTCAGTATATCTAATCAGTCCTCCCGCTCTCTAGCTGGCCAATGAACTCCGGGAATCAGAGGCTGTCGTGGGTTCAGTATTCACTTAATTTGCATGGCTACCAACCAAACTAATCCCTTTAAAGATCCCATAAATTATAGTATGAGTGTTAATAGCTGCTTCATCGACAGCCTTTGGATCCTTTTATTCCGTTCGCCATGGCAAACAGTTTTGGAGCATTTTTGAAGAATTTAATATTTAGATCACGCCTTTTCTTTCAAACCACATGTATGTTGACTCAGTGTTCAGAA
>NW_008756277.1:0-1050 GCF_000715545.1 Opisthorchis viverrini | reverse complement strand
AATTAAACTGACAAATTATGACTGGTCATCCACCAGCAACTCAGAGCTGAATAGACTGTTGATGCGAATGAGGACACGGGATAAAAAAAACAACCAATGGAACCGCACGACTGAATAACTAATCGCGGTCAAAGGTCATCCCCGGCTACCAGCGCGTATATCAACACACACGTAACACTACTGAACGCACAACGACTAACCCACCGCTACGCACAACTACGCGCTGATGATGTCACCTCGATTAGTGATGAAACGTTTGCAACCAAACTGCCCAGCTCAGCGAACAAGCCAACGACCAATAAGGGTTTTTAGCAGCTTTTGTTTGCACACACTTCTTTTTGGCCCTTATTTCCGCATACCTCTACGGTACTTGTGGCTGTTAAGCCTGAGCGTGCTGCTTTAATTTGTGTTGATATCCAAACCACGGGTTAAGTAAAGTTTAGGCGATTACTGTGGTCTCAGACTGCCCTTTGTTTCTAGCTATGCGGCAAAATTAAGCTGCGATTTGGATGTCGCACTGGGATTTAGGACCGACTTCTACAAAAATTAGTGCTTGGGTTGTTGTTTTATCCCGTTTGGTCCAAGGCAAAGTAAAGTGTAGTCACAGCTACTTGGGGGCCTGGAAAATCCTACATCCTGATCCAGTATAGCATCGATCTTTAAAAAAATGTTCAAGTTATTGAGTTACACCGAATTCGGCATTGAAATGATTGATGAAGTGAATCGAATTAAAAACGAGCAAATGAAAAGTATTTGCGTGAATAAGACGAGTAACTAAAATAAATCAAAGATTGAAAGAAAGCTCCTAGAAATGTCTTTGCACAAAGAGTTTCTTGAAGTCAAGAACGCAACCCTTGAAGCCACGATCATGAGGATGGACAAGTCATGATGAAAAAGCTACAGGAGAAATGTAGAATGAATGAAGTTAGTTTGTTTATTCGGTAAAGTTGACCAAAACGGGGATGAGTAAGTGAGTAAGGGATAAGTCCTACATATATCTGAGGTTTGCCCGACACAGTTAATTAAAGTTGACCGCACGAGGACTGACAA
>NW_008756276.1:0-1051 GCF_000715545.1 Opisthorchis viverrini | reverse complement strand
TTATATTTCACAGCGTAGGTGCCATAGAACAGAGCCTCCGAGATGATCTATCAAGAGACCCTAACTTACTTGCTCATGCAGTTGATGACCAGAATCGGTGGATTCAGGAAGGATATTACAGTGGCCAATTTAAAGCAATTCACGTGCCAACAAAGTATTTTGCCACTGCAATGCAAGTTATACAAGTAGATGAGGATTACGAGGTGATACGGTGCGATGTACATACTAAAACACTTCCGAAGGACACTTTTACAGTGACTGACAACCTCGCAGTGGGACAGGTTGCTTCTCATGTCGATTATTCCTGCTTTATGAGCAGCAACAGCATCGCGCTAATAATCAGTATACACAACATAAACGACTGCAATCTCACTGAGTCCGTGGCTTTGAAACATTTTTCTGATTCTATTATGAATTACATGAAGCACAAGTGGGGTGATGCTTCAGCGGGCAGTAGTTCGCTCAGGATCACTGACCTGAATGGGACTGACAGTGACTTTAGAATAGTCCGACTGTTTGTCCGCAGGAGGGCTACTTTTATCGAAGGGGAGCGAGTGAAGATCCTAATAGGCCCTGGTAAATCAACCAGATGTACGAAAAAATTATTGAAGTCGGAAAATGCGGAGGACATTGCATCCCACATTCGTGTGACCCACAACAAGACATACACAGAGATTTCATTTGCGTCAGTCTCGTTAGATGATAGTGGTCTGTACCAATGTGACTGTGCCACATGCAGATCTCCATGGCACCTTGTTATCTTGCCTTCGAACGAGAGTGTGAGAATGGAATTCGACTTCCAACCCAAGACACAAGTGCTGGCCGAACCACCCACCTTGCTAGGCGGACAGTTGTTCAACGTAACATGTGGTGTTTTAGTTTCATCCGAGACTGAAGCAAATTACACTTTCTCGCTGAAAGGAAACTGTGGAAATGCTTTACCTGAATTTGAGCGCATCTTATCATCTAAAGACGGGGTAAGGAAATTTGAAAAAAACACAACGCTGGCGTTTTCTAGTATGGTGTTCAGCTTCAGAGCTCCACAATCAGT
>NW_008756275.1:0-1051 GCF_000715545.1 Opisthorchis viverrini | reverse complement strand
TGGCTTAGCACTGCTATGTCCCACTCCGGCTTCCCAGCAAAAGGATACAACAGTTATTAGCACTATTCAGTTTAGCGATTGGGTCTCAATACCGTATTGCCATGACGCAGCCGTCTTCGTGTTTTTTCCATTCTAAACATGACTAGTCATTCGGTAACAGCAGTGGATGAGGTGTGCTTATGAGAATGCATCTGTGCTCAGTTGTTCTGTTGAGTTGCTGATTCCTTCGCTTACTTTAAGGGTGCTCACGTAGTCGGGCATTTCAATAAACGTCGTAGAAACTTAAAGTAGGGTGGTAAAAAGCACGGGAGACAGCTAGTTGCTCAGATAACTTCTCAATGTAACCATTGGGTCGTTAGATTCTTTGCAGTGCTCTTCTATATCATGTACATTAAAGGCTCCGCAGAGTTCTTTGCATCTTGTTAATGTAGACGCTTAGGGTGTTTATCGTGTGTAAGCGGTAAGTTCTTGCCCCACTGTGCCATTTCATCGTTATGGAGCGCCATTATAGTAAGCTAATGTGGTCGCACGGCAGTTAAACGCTAATGTCACCAGGCCATTGTTGTATTTGACGTTCATGACAGCCCCTACCAGATAGCTTCTTAGGCGTTCCGAAGCTAATGATCCTTTTGGCATTCTGCTCTCCACCGAACGCTTCACGGGTCACCGTAAGGTGACAAAAGACAGCTGATGCAGATTTTTGTTATGACTAAAGTCGACCTGACCCCTCGTGTTTACCGCACTCGCTACGGGCCCCCTTTTAGAAAATAGACGACAAATTACCAGACGCCGCGTCAAACTTAGCGTGCACACTTACCATGAATCCCTATGGACACGAAAGACTAAGGAAGTGAAAGAGGCCCAGAAAGCCGGCCAACGCATAATCAAGCGGTCGTTCGCCATTTTCCGTACGTACGAGTTCAATCCATGTTGACCATCCAATTGAGTGTCAGGTGCACTAAGCCAACCACAACGAAATCTGAGCTTCTAGCTGACCGTAACAAGGCACTCAAAGCGTCATGAAACTTGTCTTTAATGGTGTCAGAGCTAC
>NW_008756274.1:0-1051 GCF_000715545.1 Opisthorchis viverrini | reverse complement strand
TTCCAAACGGTTTAAGTATGCATCATCAACTGTAGTTTATTTACAAGTGTAGGCTCTGATGCAGGTGGTTAAGTGATTATAGAGGGTATTTCCTTACTTTCGAACGCGAAAAATACCTGCACGCTAGCTCATCAATCTCAGATACCAATTTAGACACGTGCTTCTTCAAATATAGGAATGTCCACAGTTCAGAAACTAGGTTAAGGTTTCGGCGGCTGGTATTCAGTGACACATCCGGTTATACTTTAGTTCTGCAAAAGTCCCCCAACCAAAGCGACCATATCATTTTTTTCCGTGCTTCTTGATTCCTGGGTTGCCACACACCGGATTAAGCAACTGCAGTTTTGTCGGATCCGTAAACTCAACATGGCAAAAATTCTGATTATTGATGTGAATATTTGCGAAAATGCAAAACGAAAGCAAACATGTAGAAGTCTGAGGTCAATCTTTGGTTCGTTATCCCGATGAAAGCTCCACTGAGCGTCTCAAGTTCCTCCATACCCACATACCAATGTGTTACTCTATTTATTAAAGGCAAGAGTCAAAATCTCAAACTAGCTTTTGTTGAAATCGTTTTAGGCAAAAATGCAAGCTTTCAGTTTGTACTGTGCCGTGAAATCTCACAAGTGGAAACGTTTTGCCTACGTGCTCATCGTGACTGTACAGGACCCTGTTTAAACATTGGGATCAATCATACTGAGCATTGTGTTGCAATGTAATGACTGATGTGTCGCAGAAGGCAAATGACTCGTACATGACCCGAGCAAAATTTTCCAGTAAATTGGGTCAAACGCCTTCGCAAACCCAGATGTTTTCCGGATTTTGAATTCATTCAGAGTGAAATTGTTTCAATACCAGTTCCTTCCCAAGCTTGAAGCAATTTATATTTCAAGCTCCTGTTTCTCCAGCCATGTAGAGGAAGGAAATACATGCCTCAGATGCGATGTATCGCATCTTTGTGCCCTCCAACGACTTACATTAAGAAATGGAAACAATTCTCCAGCGCGATTAGCGCGATTCAGTGAAATCCGCCGGATTAAATCATGTAGAC
>NW_008756273.1:0-1051 GCF_000715545.1 Opisthorchis viverrini | reverse complement strand
GCCAAGACCAGACATCGTAGAAAGGAGCTAATATAGCATGAACAGCGCCAAGATCCTAGCCGTTGATCTGGATCTCGACTACAGATGCACAACCGCGTAATCAGAAGGGATACAGCCGCTCTGTGGGATAGAATATAGTTTTTGAGCTGGCAGTGGGAGAATGAACTGGGGACGCTTCCTGAGCATTCGAAATCAGGGGAACTTTGGCATGGAACGCCGTCAGCAGGGATGTTGTGTGTCGTCGAGTGTCACAAGATGGCACACACAGTGTGCATCGAACCCACAACCTACTTCCGCATAGAGCCTACTGTCCAGGTGCAAGAACCGAAGTAAGTGAATAAGTAAGTAAATGAGTGTGGTAGTCTGTGGGTGGCGCCGACCGTTAATAGATGATACACGCGAAGCGCCTCACGTCATATAACATATGTCTACGTCGAAAGTAGGAGAGACAAAATCCTTGAGCCCAATGTACCCTTGTCATGTGACGGCTAGGAAAAATTGATCTATCATAATAATGACAGAAAACGTGTCACGCGGGTCAAGGTACCAGTGATGCCACATCAATAAGCGACAATTATTGGAGTGGTTATTGAACTTATCATGACCAACCATGACGCGCTAGGGGTGTTCCCAATTGATCGCGCTGCTATGATTTAAGAATGAAGAGCTCAGGATTTGCTCAAAGCATCTGTACACGAAGCTAGACTAACGATTGTACCCGTTCACTTGCAAACAAACGGCCTATCTACACGTAATAACCGAGCATTTTTGTAGTGATAGTTGGACAGGAATTTTGGCAGGGAGTTGAATTCTCCGATGGCGAGGTGAGCACATCATGTGTTGATCCTTGTACCGCTCGAAAGTTCCTAATTCATAACGATGTCGATACTCAGAGACTCCAGTTGACCAGGTTATCGTGTTGTGACCCACACCCTGCATGTCCAGAGAACAACTAGGAGAGAAAAAGATGTCAACTGAAGAAAACTCGAATGCATCTCGGAAAATGAGTGGCCGTGCTTAAGAAGTTGTGCCATTTTCCGTAGTTGCGAAG
>NW_008756272.1:0-1051 GCF_000715545.1 Opisthorchis viverrini | reverse complement strand
ATAACCAGATTCTTGATGAAAAATTTTTATTAAACAGATTTCATCAAATACCCCACCCGCACAAGACACCACCTGGATTGTTCTAAATGGACTTTTCCAATCAAACAAGATTTATTTAAATAAACACCTTCTTTCATGAGTAGCAACAGATTCTCAACTTGGCTGACATTTGACAAATTCTACAGAGGCTTGTTCCATGGACTCGTGCGTTTTCCCAAGGATCAGCGAAATGGATCCTATGGGAGACACTGGATTTCAAAAGATATATATGTATACTGGCACCACATCAGCCGGGCGATTAGGCATATGTGCATGAAAATTTCATGCATGACAAACTTGGCTTTTGTTCATAATCCATTCAGCGTTCTCTCTATTTGCAGATAAAAAGACAAGCTATACTTCCATCGTTTAGGTTTCTGAAGTCTCCTCGAAGATATCAGGATGCCATTGATTTCAGTGCGTGGGTATCAGATAATTTTCTGTAAGAAGCATTTTCAAACAACCTAGATTGCGATCAATAATGTTCAAGGTGTAGAGAACATAACGGGTCAGTATTTTTCGTATATTTGCACATATTGCACGTATACCATAAATTTTGTGTTTTTAAAAGTTTCCGAAACCATGAGTTTCACACGTCTAATTGGGGCCATGCATTTTCATAATTAGTTTAGTTGCTAGCATTTTCGGTTGCTTAACTACGAAATTGTGTGACAGACACCTACGTTGATCCGTGTTTCTATGAGATTTGCAAACATATTATGCGTATTACAAAAGAGTGGTGCAACAGAGAACACATAAATGCTTGAGAAAATGCAGCATACTGTTCATCTGAATGACGAACAAACTATTGTTTGTTTTGCCCTTTACTTTCGGATTCGCAGGTAAGCCAATATGCTGAAGTGCAAGACTTGCAAAGTATCTTGTAGTTGTTTTAGCAACCTTCTGTTATCCCCATCATATTCACGTTTAAACCAATGCAAGAATGCTTTTGGCACTGGTGTAGGACGATGCTTTCACGTTAGCATCGATAGACGCAAATTAATGCACAGGG
>NW_008756271.1:0-1051 GCF_000715545.1 Opisthorchis viverrini | reverse complement strand
GTATACTCAATCTAGCGTTTTTATTTTTAGTTCTTTGCCGCACAATCCTGGAAGCCTTTTTGGATGGCCAGACCACTACACTTTGAACTTTGTTCTGGATGAAGCGTGAGCAGCCGTCCTAGAGTGCATATTTCATGTTTGGAGGGACCACATACAGAAACCCTCTCTAGTACCTAGCTTTTTATGCCCTCTAGCTCGTTCTCACCAAGCACGACAATGCAGTTTTCTGAGTCTTTAGCGAACGACATATGGAAGCATTTTGCTCCATGGAGATGGAGGCGCCACTCAGGTCACAACTGCTTTGCTGCTCTCCGCATCCGTTTAGAGAGCACTGGCGTTCAAGCCTCAGGATTTCAGGTCGTACGCAAAAAGAAGACTTATTTTGAAATTACATCCGGAAAATCAGTGACGTAGATCTGAAAGGCGGCGCGGAAGATTAGACTGAGCCGACTTCCACTAGGAACGTCTCGCTTGATAGGAGAACCTCAATACAGCATATAATTTCTTTCTGAGTCCCATAGGCCTGGAGTGTTTGAATCGTTTGGACGTGTGGATCTCGGTGGAAGTCGAAGTGTGTAGCACTGACATGCTTCGCAGCCACTTAGATTCCATTGCGTCGTGGAGAGACTTAAAGATGTAGAAAGTGTGGACGATCAATCGCTTGGCGACTCATTTTCTTCCTAAATATGGTCACGATACTGTAAGCCCTGAATGACTGTTTGCTAGAGGATTCCGGTTGCTCCAACAGCTCTCTTGAATTCAATCCAGATCCTCCTGGGACGCCTACTCTCAATGGACACTTGATTTCCTGAAATGAGAAACCTGAGTTTTATGTGCTCTTGCGCATCTAGTTTTTCGCACAATTTGAGGTAAAATGTGGCCAAATTTCGAAGCTTCGTGTTATGATTCACCGACTTTTCCAAAGTAGAATATGCTTGCTTGCTATCTTCAAGTAGCTTGCAAGACTCATTCGTGTTTGTAGCAGTGAATTTGACTTACAGTTTTAACAAAATTAATGTTATTCCCAACTAGTATGTGGCATACCCTCAGG
>NW_008756270.1:0-1051 GCF_000715545.1 Opisthorchis viverrini | reverse complement strand
GCATCTATCGCTAACCGCTTGTTGTAGCGTAAACTGAGTAAACTGACCGCTTGATTTGAGTTAGCAGATATGACGGGGCAGAACTCTGTGTCGTCAGAGCCTACTCTGAAGTCAGGTGGTTGTGCGCGGGAACCAAGAGTCGAAAGAACGTAATGGCTATAGTGGTGCTGTGAGTGCCTGGTGGGCTATATCTCGTACGTCATGAAGAGACTGGACCTTACCGCGATGTGACGGTCTAGGTATCCCCATCATTCACTGAACCATACTCGAGAGTGTGTTTGTAACACTCACCGGACCTCTCACACCACGTGATCAGACCACGGGTTTTCCAGGCTGAGGGTTGGAGCAAGTGAGGCAACTTGTCCACTAAAAAAGTACGCTGTCCTTGCAGTCCTACACCAGACGCCACTGCCCAGCGGTTAGGCTTAGGTTGGAGACCCTTTTTAAGCCTAAAGGTTCTCGGATCACCCCGGTCCACTTCTGACCGTGAGCCGCGTTGAAGAGTTAGTGTCCTCTTCTGGGGTCACCAGCAGTGATACGGATGACGACGTCATGATACGCTTACTGTCCTGTTCGTTAGCGTTTTGCAATCGTGACACATTTTGCGACGATTTACCGGGAACCTTAGAGCCCCAATTTAAAGTGTAGGATGCCCACGGAGAAACAAAGCACGAAAATTTGCTGAGTGGAAATGTAATAGTTATCCTGGGTGTATTAGCTACTTCGGTGTGTCAGAGAGTTTGCGCGTGTGCGTGTCCGTTTGTCATTCCACCATCGATCTGGCGTGTGACTTGAGTGCTGATTGGGTGCGTGTCCGATTCGCTTGCTCGCGTGAGCGTTGTGGGTTGACTGGATAGTGACTCAGGTGTTTGCTGACCCCCCACGAAAGCAGACCGAGTTGGCCGCGTGTACACAATAGACCCGTGTCCTTACTTACGTGTTCTTCTGACCACAATAGTGGGTTTTCCAAGTCTCTTAACGTGTTCACCTGCCGCCACCGAGGTAGAGTATTATCTCGTCCGATGCCTCTAGTAAGATCTCGCGGTAATTT
>NW_008756269.1:0-1051 GCF_000715545.1 Opisthorchis viverrini | reverse complement strand
GTGGCAGTTGGACACCTGAAGGGTGCTACGGCTGAACGTTTGAACTAAAAAGGCCGAAGAAATGTTACATAACGACGACCCATAGCGTGAGTAGAAAAGTTGGTGGGACACACGTGAAGTTACTTGGGGACTCGCTATGCGTTGCGCTACTTTCCTTTTGCTCAAGCGTATGTCTTTAGCCTTTACATGTTCAGGTGCGAAATACAGGGGAGCGAAATGAACAGAGCTTCTAAACAAAGCCCTTTTCTTGGCCCTCAGACCATAGTTGATCCCATCCACTCATTCCGTCATGGCTTTTTCCACATGCTTACCATTGTTGGTTTTCAATAAGGTTTAGCCAACTCCCCCAGATTGTTAACCAACGGGCAGTCAGCCCAGCTAAAGCGCGTGACACTCACTTTCGCCCTTTCACTTTTACGGAGTCTCCCGTCGCGAGATGTCAGTGAATAGGTCTCCTTCAGCTAGGGCTACGTGGTGGCAAGCCACCCCGGACCACTTCAATGGGGTGCGATAGCACCATTGTTGGTGTGGTTTCAGAGTAATAGGATTTTGTTAATACCATTACGTGAGTCGCGAGAGGCATATTCGGGCCATCGTAGTTGACTTTGAGCCAGCTGCTCGAGTTCGGCTATCCTAGAGCATCGACGGTGGACCCCTTCGTTTGATGTGTGGTTTTGAGAACGTACTTTTAGATTAATTCTCCAAACATTGACAGAAAGTCTTCATCTTGCTGGTGTCTGACGCTCATCGGCTAAGGTTTGCAAGCATATAATAAGTCTGGTCAGATGGCGGATAGATGGCATCCGGAGGCATGGTTGATCGGAAGTGCTTGGGTTCGCAAACGTTTCCTAGTGCCACTTTTTTCATCTTAATTAGTCCATCAGAACTGAATGCTGATTCTGGAAGGACCTTGGGTTTTGGGACGCTGATCTCTGGCTCGACGGTGGAAGCATACTGACGGACGTCTTGGAGTTGTTGCAGGAAGTACTGTAGAGGACGAATAAATCATCCGTGGATCCAATATTCGCAGTTGGCACATTCTTTCCAGTCC
>NW_008756268.1:0-1051 GCF_000715545.1 Opisthorchis viverrini | reverse complement strand
TAATAATAACAGCAGTAGTAATAATCGTATAGCTGTGACCCCCTTAAGTGGCTAGCCTTCATGCTACCCGAAGGAAGCATAAAACCTGAGATACCGCCAGGCTACCCAAGCTTAGACAGGAGCAGCCAAGAGGCCATGACCTTGTGGTCGGCGAATTCGCGATTTTTACTACTGAGCTATATCATCCCCTGACAAACGACTAAGGTTTGGATCCCATACGGCTGTACTTCCTGTCTGTAAGGTTGCAGACCGTCAGTCAAAAAATAAAATAATAAAAAATCAGCCAGCTGTAGCACCTTTCGGTGCCTAACTGCCATGCCACCCCAAGGCTGCACGATGGCTGGGATACTGCCAGGTTGCCCAAGCCTAGGCAGAAGTCGAGAGGCAGAGGTCGGGTTCGAACCACGGACCTTCCGGTCAGTAAATTCGCGCTCTGCCACTTGGGCCACCTCGCCGCCGAGCGCCAATTTAGTGACCGAAGGGTCCGCATCTTAACTTCCCTTGTCTAGGCTTGCGCAACNCCGCCCTCGTGCCACCTGGGGGTGGCAGGGCAGCTAGGCACCGAAAGGGTGCCACAGCTGAACGATTTAATTGACGATTATGGATCGCCGGTTGGGTACGCGGAGTGTCCTGATATTGCCGCCGTCCCATTCACTGTCGTCTTACTCCCGGATAAGAGGCGTACATTTAGTCGCACACTCGGCCCGGTGCGATCAACATGGGGCATTAAAAACCGTATACTAGGATTCATCGGTGCGGTTCTGCGTGAAAGATGTGCGCGGAAACGGATGTTGGCCCAGTGCGTAAGAAAACCAAGAGCAAGTAGGCAACCTAAAGCCTGGTAAATTGAGAGCGATGCTAGATCGAGCTGTTCACTAGGGCTTGTGTTCCAAGTTTCTACCGACGACATCAGCGTTACTGTGGTCAGAGGTACGGTATGCTTGATTATTCTTTCGTATGGAGAACTACCAAAGGGTCACTTACCGTTCTAATTTGCTTCTTTTCAAAACAAGGTATTTTACGGGTATTGTGCTAAGTCACCGGGCGGAAG
>NW_008756267.1:0-1051 GCF_000715545.1 Opisthorchis viverrini | reverse complement strand
ACATCATCGATTTGGTTCCATATCAAATTCTGTTATGTTCGCTAGGATTTTGCATAACCACGCCAGCTAACCAGTCATTCAATGAAAGCGAAACCTAATGAAAGTTTGTTTACATCACTGGTTACCGAACCGGTGCTTCATACTGTAGCAGGTTTGGCCAACAGCCACATTCAATCAATTGATGGCTATGCGTCTGGTGAGACCCCACTACCAAACCGAATTTTGACTCGAATTCGTTTGTTACCAACCATATACTTTGACTCCTAGATGTCGAGAGGTAGATTTCTTTAGTTGAGAGAACGACTTTGAAGACACCGAATTTCAATGTTGCAATGTCACGAAATATTGGTAGCTCGGGTTCATTTTAGGATGTTGCTCAGGTTACTCGACAACTGGCATTCAAATGTCACCAAATGGGAATACAAGTGGGGAAGTGTTTACGAAAGCACACATCAACGAGACGCTTGCAAGCCAAAATCCAAGCCCCACAATCCAAGCAAAGTCCAGCCAATCGAAAAGTCCATTGAATTTGCTGTTTAATTTTCTACCTGAGGATCATCTTAAAGCGTGGGTCCATATCGGAAAGCGCACTTGCAGAGCACAACGTGATTTTACTCAGAATGAAAGGCACGAGGATGGCGCCTACCAAATGAGCCCCCAAAATGGAAACCCATCGTGGGCTGTTAAGGAGTACTCAGCAAACTAATGAATGATGCATAAGTGAGTAACGTCAAAAAATAGACGTTACTATTGACCTAGATTTGCACAAACGAAACTTTCTGCGAGAGTTCAAATTTAGGTATTTGCAATTTGTTTAGGCTCTCATTTCTCTGAGGGAGAAAAAGCAATCACCTTATTAAACCAACCTTGCTACTACAAATTAAACACATTAGACTGAATGAATACGTACAGCACAGGAATCGAATGTGTTTTCGCTTTTATGGGCGACAATTACAGTAGCATGCAGGGTTGTCCTGCAGGGTGTTGTGGGTTTAAGCTGATTTCTTGGAATATGTCGGACAACAAAAGGCTTCCATTCTTTGATGATATC
>NW_008756266.1:810-1051 GCF_000715545.1 Opisthorchis viverrini | reverse complement strand
GAAATCTAAAGTAAAAACAGCGTTCTAAGATGGCTTTTCCATCGGCGTCCATGACGTAATAGGTTAGGGGGTTGTTTGTGGTAATGAGTACAGGTAGTCTGTCCAATCTTTCATCCTTTTGGTGTTTCACGTGGATGTCGAATGGATTTCCCCCGAGTAATTCTTTAAAGTCATTCACAGTCAGTTGGGTTATTCTGGGCTCCTCCTTTGTTGGGAGTGTATTGTTAAGCAGTTCATCAGG
>NW_008756266.1:0-782 GCF_000715545.1 Opisthorchis viverrini | reverse complement strand
CGTTGAACAGTACCATAGACATAATTCTCTGCTACCAGCTTGACAAACAAAGTCTTCCCCGTTGTGGTTGGTCCTTCAATGACAAAAGCGTTCTTGCGGGTGCACAGTTTGTTCATCACAGAGGTTAAACAGGCCAATAATTCCCGTTTATTGATATTGTTAACCCGTATGAGTTGGTCCAACCACTGTTCTCCCAGGGTAGTATCGGCAGGGTGCTGGCACGTTCGGCTATGATGGTTACTATTGAGGATTTGCTCGAACGTCATGGTCTCTTGTTCGAGAATAATTTCCTTGCAGTAGTTAGCGATACTGTGCTCAGCAGTTTCTTTCCATGTGGGGCCATATTCCGCGTATATGTCATCAGTATCCTGTACCGATAGTCTCTTGTACAATTCATTAAAACTTCGGGCGTCGTATGATCGTACCAGTTCCCTCATCAAATCCAGTCTTCTCTTCCTGGTGATATTGTTATGTTTCTGTCGACTACTCCGTTCGTCTCTGAGTAGTGTCGCACAATCCTTGCGTTCTCTTGGTATCATATACAAATCATCCCTCAAATGTTCCAGCTTCTTTCCGATACATGTGATTGGTGTCTGGGCGGCCCGTACCAAGTAGGCCGCAAAATGGTTCCAATTAATCACAGGTTGCACGGTCGCCATAATACTCATTGTTTGGGATCTGTCGAGATTTCCACTTTCGATCAATCGTTGGATGGTCCTCGTTTTGTTCTGAGGGCAACATTCAAAAACAAAATGGTAGTGGTCCCCATGGTCCACATACAA
>NW_008756265.1:0-1052 GCF_000715545.1 Opisthorchis viverrini | reverse complement strand
ACTCTACAACTGTGGCATGTCTGGCCACTAGGCGAACCAACATCGTTGTAAGCAGCCATCGGTCAATAATAGCGGCTTGGCCTATTCGTCTTTTCCCGGCTATGGTGCGTCCAGAAAAGTGATGAGGTCTACGATATAGGCAGTAAGTGAGAGAGAAGAGAAGAACAAGTTCTGTTTAATCCATACAGGAGGGGGCATGTCACTCAGGCGAAAATTGAACGAAGCCGGATGCAAACAGTGTTCTCTAACAGTGATAGCAGTGGATGGTTGAAGAGTGCGCCGAACTGCTCATTTATGGCGAAGACCCAGTGGATCGAACACGAAATCCCCCTCTCTTCCGAACGCTTCCAGCAGTACGGCCCGCATCAGATACCACTCCATTTAAGGAGAGAGGTTAACCGATAGGTGAATGAGGAGTATGAAAATGGCATACTCACGGAATCCAATGGTAGGTACAACCATTCCATATATTCCATTCAATATATTTCGTGGTTTCTGGTTTGCATTCTGGATACTGGCAACTAGTCATCGGGTAACAGGACACGGAACAAACGGCTTTAACGGTTGGAAGTACCCAATATCAATTTAGAAGGATGCCGTATGACTTATCGGGGGCATTATTCATTTTCCGACACCTGGTGTTTCGCTTAATGAAGGGATTATAGAATGCGGCTGGGTACGGTACTTGTGGCAGATTATCGGACGATAATTTCAACTAGATCGCTGCTCCATTGGATGACTCGATTGATCAAAAATAAGAGGCTGAGTAGACAAGCGAAGCGCTCGAGGCCTTCACACACGGCAAGGCGCGGATGCTGGATCAACAACTCACCCTGAATCTGCCCAATGTCTGGGTGTCTACTGTCGCAGGGCATGCTAGTAGCCGGGACATCGGGACCGTTCTGAAGCAGAAGGATAGGGACATTGAATGTGCCAGTCGTGTCCTGACCGAGGCTGAGCAGAAGTATTCAATCATCAAAAAACTCTTAGAGTATTAGCGAAATACACAAATCTGCATACCAATTTGGTTTTTGACGAGACCCACAACCCAG
>NW_008756264.1:0-1052 GCF_000715545.1 Opisthorchis viverrini | reverse complement strand
TTTTTTTCATATTACTTAGTCATCAATTCCGCCAGCACCTTCACAAATAGCCATTATCTCCGTAAAGCACTCTGTGAAATTCTTTCAATAGTGAACTTTCATGGTCTACACGACCCTGTGGTCTGAACACTGCCGATAGCCTCTCATCATTGGCACTAGATACTACCTCTGGTGCCTCGGTTTCTTTCAGTCTTCTAAAACTTAACTTTCACATTACAACCTTTGGCGTGATCGGTTATTTGCACCTGTCAACTGTCCGTAGCAACACTTGATATCATGTCCCTTTCGAAGATCAGGTAATCTGCCTTTTTGGTGAGTTGCTGGTGACTGGAATACTTTTCCGGCGCGCCTCCAGGAACCACTGTGTCTTCTAAATTTGGAGACACAATCACAAGGACTACTGGGCTTATTTCTGACGCCCACACCTTGTCTGCCGCTGTTTGTAGGTATTCTTTTTCTGAGCTAAGCGCTATGGCGAAAACCAGGCAACTGAGAAGTATCGTGATTAGGTACCCTGACTTCATTCAGCTGAATTCTCCGCATCTTCTCTCCATGGAATATAAATGGTCCCAACTGAACCATGTGAACGCTGACCGTACTGTTCTAGTGCCACAGCCGTTGATGTTGGTTGACGGTTGAGTCGATGTTACTGTCAGAAGGCGCAATTTTCTCGGCTATCATCCCGAAAGCAACTCATATCGGGGTGTAAATGCTCTTGGCAACGTTTTTAGGATCCCAGCTAGGCTTGCTTTTTTGTGAGGAGGGAGACCCATGGTAGAAATTTCCAGTCATTCAAGTCACCCACTTAGAGAATTTGCTTACTGAAGGAGGCAACTGTATGCAGTGAATTTCGGGCTGCTCGATTGTGATTGTATGAGCATGAAGTAATCTACTACTAGTACCGTTTATTTTTGAAGAGCATGGTTACAAAAATAAAAAGTAAATGCAATAAATGTGGAAGCGTTACAGGAGAATATTAGATAAAACGGGGAAAGCGTCTCATTCAGAGGTGTGCTACTAACCGTTCCAGTCAGGCAAGATGAATCCCAACG
>NW_008756263.1:0-1052 GCF_000715545.1 Opisthorchis viverrini | reverse complement strand
GTCACAAGCTCACCACTGATGTGTAAACCGTCTTAGCAACACGCAAACCGAAACTGTTGCCCCCCCCCCCGTAAACTGAAATCTGATTTTCAGGTCGTATTTGCTTGGACCATAAATGATCCCTTGTTCATGATGTTCCTTCACTTCATTTTCTATGCAAACAAAAGCTGTCTGAGAATTCACTTGAAACAACGTTCAAGCCATCAATGTGTTATTAATTGTAATCAGAAAGGTGGAATTACTCAACGTTCACCCGGATTCCACCATCGGCTTCGTCCTGTTTTTGGTACTTTGTGTTTCAGTTGCAAGTGGTTGCAGGATGTGTAGAATGCAAGCCCACATTACTCTCGTTTGAACGCTCGTTCTCCTGTCCTGACTCAGTCATTCTCGTGAGTCCACACCGAAAGAAACACTAGACTCAGGTTTTGCTCTTATTAGAGCTCTCGACCATGCTGGGGTTTGAACCTCGCGAGTGTTCTTGGATTTCGGTCATCCTTGTGATATTGTGCAACTCCAGTTCCTTCACCCATAGCTCATCTATTTACATTTCAGACTGACACGCATTCAGCTGAAGGATCTCATAGGATCTACTTGAATGAACTTCCAGCTTATTTCACTTTGGTTCACAGGTGTACAGGTTGCGTTAGTCATAAAAAGATCAAGCGCAACCTGGGAATTACCTAAGGAACGTAGCAGTGGACTGTCGGCTGAATTCGATCAGCCACACGCACGAGGGAACTATCTCCATGCTTCGTTAAATTAGTCTGCTGAGGTTAAAACGTGATACAATCTAGCTAGAATTAGTAGTGATAACACATTTTCTTCTGAATGACTAATTTGCTAATCAAGGTCCCATTTGACGCACAGTCATCTTTCTGTACCCACTTACAAAGCATTCACCTTAGTTTATAGTGTGTAGTAATCGGGTATTTGCTAGAACTCAATGATGTATTGCTAAGGAAATTGGGACAGCTTTCATAACAGTGGGATAGTTAAGCATTATCGCTGAATTACGAAGAAACAGCGGTTCCCGACGAAATCCTTACCTGTTA
>NW_008756262.1:0-1052 GCF_000715545.1 Opisthorchis viverrini | reverse complement strand
ACTACCGGTCGTAGACAGACACCGAGCGCAGAACAGAATAAAACATTGCACACATGCTTTCCTCCGTCATGTATTTTTAATGTGAAACTAGTACACCTCGAGTGGAAAGTTCGCGATTTCTAAGCACATTTGAGGTAGTTATTATACTTCCTTGAACAGGTGCTACAAACTAATTGAACCGTGGTACATACTGGCTTTCTTGTTTTCATTAGAGGATTCTCCAAAGGCCGCTTATCTAGGCGTTTGTGATAGTGAACATCCAATATTTGAGTTTCTTGCTGCCCAACAATTGTTTTATCCTCTTAGTATGTCCCGGAGGTCTTTTCACAACCCAGTTACGTCGCACCTTGTTGGTGACACCTGCGGTGCACGATCACAACGGTGCATTAACACTCTTCGTTTTTGATTGCGCACATACGATTGGTTATTTGCCACAGCCCAGTAAACGTTGCTGTAAAGCGGGGTCTATTTAACTGGCATTGCACTTCACCGGAAACAGATGTCCTGTACCGTATCGACTCACGGCATCACGATGGATGTTCGTTGGCCAGTCATCCATATCGGAGTGGTTTGTTCGGGCAACACCGCAAACCAGAAATGTGCCTGTGCGTTTCTACGCGATTGCTCAAGAGCACAGCCACGGTGCACAACGAACGAGGGCTGGAACACGTGGTGTTGTGAGGCCGTGGAGCGTAGCGATGCAACTTGTTCTGTATCTGGTAAAAACAACGATCAATTTTAACTTCATTTGGCCGCATTGAAATGCGTTTTTGCGCAAACTCGGGCAGGGCTTAATGGTGGTAAGCTCGCTCTAAAACATTCGATGGGGGAAAGTCTGAAAATTCCACTCGGACTGAAATCGCCCCTCGTGTAGCTTTATTGATGACCTCAAAACTACACTGTGATTCAACTGCAAATTTCCTGTGACCTACTTCTAAAGATGACCGAAAACCATCTGCCGACTATTGTCTTCAATTTGGACAACCAGAATTGAATGCAAAAATCCCAGGTGAATATGCTAGAAGCTTCTCAGTAGGTGTGTACCTCAGGTC
>NW_008756261.1:0-1052 GCF_000715545.1 Opisthorchis viverrini | reverse complement strand
TTCTCAACTTGAAAGTATGACTGTTCTGACGAATGTGCCTATCTCTTTCAACATGACTTTGCAAACCCCAAGCACTTTCATATATACTTGCTCAGTGGTTAAGTAACCTAAACTGGGATGACCTACATACTGTGGTCTGCAGCTATTTTTCCATGAATTCTGATAACAGGTAGAGCGATCGTCAGTGCGGGATGGAAAGGACTATGAAACCCGGATCAACCAGGGCCCGAGAAGGAAATCTTGAAGAAGTTGCTGCTACAGGATTTTGAAAGTGTCCTTAACAACCGCAACTCATTGAAACCACAAAGAAACTCGTGCGCTTATTCCTTTACTTCCAAGAGGATTACGTCGAGACCGCGAAAATATACCCAGGCTGTCTAGTCTATCGGTCTGTCGTGTAGTCTGCGGGTTCTGCAACTACAGTGACACTTACGTCTACGAGAAAGACAGATTTCTAGCAGATAAAGCGCAGAACACATTTCCAACTCAGAGGCCATTGGGTCAGAGGTCAACTCACAGTCCTGCTTTGTCAGTAGCCAGATATGTCTTTGATACTGGCAACACGGTCATTATGGTCAATACCTGCTGTCATTACGCAACACAAACTCCAAGGGTTTAGTAACAAGCGAAGCGATACTTATCAAGCAAAATCAGCCTGGACTATGTGCCGAGAAAAAAAATTGGGAGCAAAAATTTGGCAACCATGGCGTTGTTTGGGTAACTTCAAGAAATGTAGGTTGCCAAATGATTATATGTCTTATTTAATTTCAAGTCTACCATTATATTGTCAACACTTGGCTTATCTCGTACATAACTCGAACGAATTCGGCTGTTTCAAAGAAAACATTAGCACGATTTATATGAGAGCAACACTGGCCATTTTTGTGGCTGTAATAGTCGACTTTTGTTAGTCTAGCGAGGTTTTAACTTCTATGGATTATCCAGTCTAATTCCAAGTAAGATAGGTAACAAATGTGTGTGCTGGTTTCTTACACCGGTGTGTCCTACTTGAGGAAATCGATTATGGTTACATGGTTACATGTTACATAGTA
>NW_008756260.1:0-1052 GCF_000715545.1 Opisthorchis viverrini | reverse complement strand
ACACACACACACCTATGACTCAGAGTGTCAATCGAGAAGGCGTGTAGTAAAATGAAATTGTATTGCTTGTCTACATACCAGCCCCGCGGATCTAGTCATCTTTGCGCTTGCTCCACTATTCAACGTGAGCCATCCTTCGCTGCGTCACCATGGCCGGTAGGCTTCACAGCCTCACGTGCGGTTGATAGCCCAGCGTGGTGCCTCGATATGTGTGCAGACAACGAGGATTTATACCGATAGGCTTTGCCACAAACTTGACACTTGTGAGCTCCAAATGGTGCGTGCTTTTGCATGTGCCTTCTGAAATGTGACTCCTTCGAAAAAACCATGCCGCAAGCCCCACAACTAAGCAATTCATCATCACTATCAGTCGGGTCAACTGACAGTCGCTGCTTGCAAGTACGATGGTGTCCCACTAAAGAAGTTTGGTGACGATAACTCCTGCCACAATATGTGCACTGAAATCTCTCCTGATTCGCTCGGTTTATTGCTTGAAACAACTCGCGATGCTGTTGAACAACCCGGCTGTGAAGAACTGGTTGAGGGGTGAACGGTATTCCATGGGAACTGTGTGCACCAACATTGAGATTAGATGCTGTCACATTCATCGGACCTCTACATTGGATCCGTGACCGTCCGTCGGTACACCCTTCAAACGGCAGTTGAGCATTTCCGTCTCCCCTGGCGTAAGGCACTGGATGCAACTGTTCCGTTGGTGTTCTTGGCTCAGGAATTTTATGTGGTGGATTGGGACCAGTTTGATCTGCAGAAAAAGAACACGACATGAGTACCACAATATTGCAATTGTGTTTTGCGTTTTACCGTATGGGTCGATTCCGTTCAGAAATGCACTGACTCAGTGTGAACTATCGCCAGTGGGGCAACTACTTCGGATTGCCTGGACAGCTCCCTCGCAAACTGCCATACAGGAAAAGATGGATCGGTGAGATCCCATAAAACAATGGTCCGTGGTGTGGGATAACCCATGGGTTATTTTATGTTAGACAGGCCCTTCCAGTTGACGTGCCCAAGTATTTGTTTGAGATGTATAC
>NW_008756259.1:0-1052 GCF_000715545.1 Opisthorchis viverrini | reverse complement strand
AGTGAGTGAGTGCATCCCTTATCAGTTGGCTGTTGATATATGCGTGAGCTTAGCACGCATTCGAATGCAATGGGCACTTCGTCATGAGTGAGCGCATCAGCTGAATCCAACCAGTTTGTCCGTTCTCTAAAAGGAATTACGGGAGTTCGCATAAACCAAAAGGAATGTTCGAATCTAGTCGTGCATTTGATAATTCACAGCACGTTTTTACGCCCAGAACAGCATACTGCTTTCGCAAGTTTTCTTCCCGATGGGAGAAAATCATTGCGTATCGTATTTAGTTGCATACGTTCTCTTTGCCCGCGTGCGTTTGTAGAAAATTTAGATTCTATCTGATATCTTCCAACGAGATCAGCTCCTTGTGTGAAGGCGTTTCCTTTAATTTATTAGTCCGTTTTTTTATTTACTTGCATTGTTATTTGCGTTTAGTCAGGTTAATTTTCCACCTTGATACCTTTTATGTTCGGTGGACCCCTCTTCTGCTTTGACAGGCTTCATTCCTTATGTGAATCGCGTTTTGGCTTGATTTTATCGGGAGCAGTTGACTGACACAACCACACTTATTTCTCTATTGTATCAACTGTCCTCATTGCGTCCGCCGTTTAATTTACTAATTTGACTAACTGGAGGACTATTGCACTACGAGTGATATACGACCTTGTGATTGAAACAAGTGCCCCTTTGGGTGTTTTGGTCTGATTCAGCGTACCGTAGTTCATGTATTTTCTTGCTCTCTGCCGTTGAGAAATATGGTCACTTCCAATATGCTATTAATAGCTTAGTTTGGGGAGCGATTATATGAAGGCCCCGCTATTCAAACGTACCTCATCTCTGCTAATTGTGCGCAAAGTGGATGCAGAATTCAACATGTGACTATGTAGGAATATTCTCGCTTATTTGATGCGGGCCTTGCATGGGATCTCGTTTGCTTATTTTTGAATCGAATTTCCTTTACGGGTCGTATATTTCCTTTTAAAGCTTCATTGTGGGACTATAAGCCGGCTTGCTGTGCTGCAATAGGCGCCTCCGTGTCATTTCAGAAGGCTTCATGT
>NW_008756258.1:0-1052 GCF_000715545.1 Opisthorchis viverrini | reverse complement strand
ATCGTTCTCATCTTCGAAGAGGAGGTGAGTGTGCAAAATGTTTTGAACGAACCGAACGAAGTTATTCCGTCCCTTATTATGCACTTTTCACCCACAAAGTGTGAGGTCATGCTTGTGGACGTGCAGTCACTGAGCACGCCACTTACAATCCAGAAGGAGGTACTGGAAGGTGTGAAGCGTTTTGCATGCCTTGGAAGTTGTATTAGTCCTGATTGTAAGGTGACAGCTGAGGCGAATGCAGAAATCGGAAGGGCTCGGGTCGCGTTTGCTAAGTTGACTCATCTACGGCGTTAACAGTCTATCCCTGACTCTCAAGGGACGTGTGCATCGAGTTGAAGTATGGGCTGCTTTGTTGTATGGATGTGGGACTTGGCCCATTCGAGCAGCGGAACTAAGACGTCTCCGGGGTTTCGACATTAATTGTCTCAGAACCATAGCTGGTGTGGGTTGGTCTCGGCGACTCCGTAATGAGGCGACGGGTACTTTCATTAAAGAATGTGTCCAGCACCAGAAACTGCGTTAATTGAGACATGGGTTGCGTACGCCTAAATATCTTTTGCCGAAGAGAGTACTGTACTCTATGCCCAACTCAGAGTGGTGTAAACAGAGAAGTGGCCAACCCTTGACTTGGCAGAGGAGTATGAAGGGGATCACGAAACACTTGGATGTTGTCGGTGCTACTTGCCTTCCAGGATGGGGATCGCGTGATCCTCACTGTGCCTGGTTGGAGACACTACAAGATATGGCTGCCAACTGATGTCAGTGGCTTTCCTGTTGTCAGCTTCTATCCGGATTGCCTGAGTGAANCTCGGAATGATTGTGTTAGGCTAGCACTAAGTCCCTCCCCCATCCATCTTTATTCTTTTCTTTACAATAAGGCTTTCAAATAAATCATGGTTGTACGGCAGTGAAGCATCGGTGTTGAACACTGACATCATGCTGTCGATGATGATGATGGTTATACCACATGCTACTGTGCTCACGTACTTTTTGGTGCTTGAGAGTATCAGAGGAGCCCTCCAAAAGCCCCCTAACAAAGAGTAGTATCCGAC
>NW_008756257.1:0-1053 GCF_000715545.1 Opisthorchis viverrini | reverse complement strand
TTAGAAATTTAGATTGGTTGTTTATTCAAATGACAAGCCAGGAACCATCTTCCAACCTAAACGCATGCCAAATTGAAAAAGAAGAATAGACCGTCGTAAGTTTGATGTCTTTCGATATCTGGCGTGAGCCAGAGTTAATTTTTATTCCGCAGTAAATTCTGCCGGCTGTTTGTCACAGTAACGCACATGAGACATTTCCCATGGTAATCTTGACACTAAGCATTCTTGTTGGCTTAAAAGCTAACCCAATAAAAGCAGATGAAAAACTCTTCAACACTTTAGGCATCCTACCGTGGTGGGCACACTTCCCGATGTGAAGCAAAATTTCTCGGACAATTTGCATTTTCTGGTCAGTAAAAATATACGAAAAATGGGGCATTGTTAAGCTGTTTGACAGCATTTTGCAGGAAAGTGGATCCGATAGTTACGTAGGAAGTAGATATATTCTGCTATAATGTGCGCTAACCTTGGGATAGCATCCGCATTGCTAAATCAAGCCAGTATTCTGCTCCTAAGCCTTCAAAGGTCTCCGGAAATGCGTATTATGTAATTGCCTTACATGAAAATACCTGTTCCATTTAGAGTTAGAAAATGAGAGAGCTACGTGCCCTTGGTAAGACTTCCCCTAACTTCCAAAGCCATTGGGCCACCTACATATATTTTGACACGCATTCAAAATTCCAGGAAACCATACAATCTTTGAAATATGCTATTGAAAGACTGTTTTAAGCACCGAGGTGACTGTGTGAGCAATGGACTTTGCACAAGAAACTTTTCCACAAAAGGTCAAACTAAAATTCTTTCCTTGCGTATTATCCAGATGTAATCGGGAAAAAAGCAGCCCGATTGGTGGGTGAATCACTAGCTGCGTAAGAAACAGTTTTAACAACACACGAGGAACATACGTTGTTCAACCACGTTGTGAAGGTTTGCGTCTAAAACGTTTAAAATGTATTTGATTTGCCAATTTTTATCGTTACTCGATAGTTCCTGCTAGTGATAAATAAACCAATGAGGATAATTGTAAACTAAAAATTCCAACCCACAGTTTCA
>NW_008756256.1:691-1053 GCF_000715545.1 Opisthorchis viverrini | reverse complement strand
CAGAAGAAGGTGCCAATCCAACGACCACTCTTTGGCAGCTTCTACATTTATTTGGAGGGCAGTGGCATTGGAACTCCAGGATTTCAAGTCGTCCACAAAAAGTAGACATGGACTCGCGAAAGCGTCTGGGAGGTTGTTGACGTCCCAAGACGGAGCCTTGAGGAAATCCAATGGAGACCGGCGCTGGAGAGGAGTAGGTCGAGCCTTTTCTCACTCGGAATGATCTGTCTGATAGGAACGCCTTGATACAGCGAAGACTTTTCCCTTGAATCCCGTAAGACTCGAGTTTGTGGAGTGGCGGTGCGTGTGGGACCTTATCATATGCTTTTGAGAAGTCGAAAAATATGGCATCCGATATGAGT
>NW_008756256.1:0-675 GCF_000715545.1 Opisthorchis viverrini | reverse complement strand
TAAGCTGTCCATAAACACGAGCATGTTTGTCACGCAGGAGCGGTTTGGGAGAAATCCGTGTTGGGCTGGGGATATCAGATTGCTGGAAGTAAAGTAATCTAGGATAGCTCGCTCCAGAACGGAAGCTAACTTCATCTGTTGGATACCGAGCGATCGGCAACGTGACTAACTTGTGGGGGCATTCGAAAGCTGAGGTGATACAACATTAGAAAAAACAGTGAGCAACTAACGCCTCCATTAATTTTACGGCATTTGTATGGTTGACTGACTGAAAAATGTACCAGCCAGAGTCGGTCGCGATACAGATCAAAAGCATGTATGAATTTTGGGGAAATATGCTTGTTTCATGACCGGAGTCGCATTCTACTAAACTGCCGAAATCGTCAAACGGAAGTGTATCCACGTGTTTCAGCCATCCAGACATGTTACTTTCGTCCAATGAGAGCAGACCTAACTACACAAACAGTCTTTTGATCAAAATGAGGGAAAATTAATGAACATGAACAGACAATTGTGTCAGGTGAACAGCATATGTTTAATTATTTGAAGGTCAGGTTTCTTACGTTCTGTCCCTAGGAGTCGCGTCATTTGCTGTCGTCCCGTGCACACTTTCAACGTGCCTACTTAAAACATCCCACATGCAGCGCCGTTTCCCACATTGCTCGCAAATGTGAT
>NW_008756255.1:0-1053 GCF_000715545.1 Opisthorchis viverrini | reverse complement strand
GCGGGATCAACCACCAGTAACTCTATGCTGTGTTGACACGACTATATAGGGGATAAAGGTTCAGGGTTTTTCAACTGTTTGAAAATAAAAGTTGCCCTTAAATAAATTTAGAAATTCTTGTCTTCAGTCGTGATTATCAGATGACTTTTTCTACCAAAGACTGCCAAAATGTGAACTGTAAAATTCAGGCCTGTGTTTGATTTTCCTCCTTTGAATGAGTGTATCAATTGTGGGAAAACTACGTTGATTTTGTGTACGCATCCCAAAGAGAGAACCACTCCACTGTTTCTGAACTGTTCACCAGTACAAGTAAAATAAAAACGGACACAAAACCGGACTCATAACGCCACTTATTTGCTACTCAAAGACTCAATCACGTTCAAATTTCCTAACATCCTGACTACAGTTGGTCAGTCAGGGATCTTTCTAACGTTACGGCTTGCTGTCAGATGCAGCAAGCTCATTGGACAGCCGATTTCATGCATTCGCGATAGCTGCTATCCTGTACAGTGCTCCAACCATACCGATGACCTAGGTGTTGGACTAGCTAATATTGGCAATCGTCTTAGCCTGACGAACAGAACGATAGAAGACGATGAATACCATACCACAGTTACGCTAGCGTACTGATAACTGGGTCATTCAAGTAAGTAGAATTGTACAAACATGCGTTGAATCTGACTACAGAGGCATGCACAACATGTCGACTGCGAACAGCATATCGATTAGTCACGAAAGGGTAGACTGTTTAAACTCAACTAGCCATTAATTGACAAGAAAAAATACGATCTCTCCGCGACTTCAATCGGTCCTAATTATTGGATCGATTTCAATCGGTTGATCGTTTTCACTCTGCAGCTGAGCCCTGGATTGGTTTGGAACTTTTTGTCACACCCGTATTGACCTCGGTAACAATGAGAAATGAAGTTCGGCTTCAGAGTTTCCAAAGAAATTGCAAATACAATCAGGTGACATCTACGTATCCTCGGTAAGCTGTAAAATGAATGCGTTAGTGAAATGGAAAGTTTTTATTCCACTATTGAGTCATAGAAA
>NW_008756254.1:0-1054 GCF_000715545.1 Opisthorchis viverrini | reverse complement strand
CAAACCGTTGCAATAAAACCCAATCATTCTATGGTAGTAAATAAGGGCTTTTCTTTTTTCCCAGGAAGAAATTTGTCCGGTAAACTGATGATTTACTTGCTGTTTGTCGTTGTAAAAGGCAGTTACCTTTCCAGCTTCGTCAGATTCCCAATCCCTTTCATGGCATGAAAGTCTCACGTAGTGGCGAGCTTTGAGACAGCGGCTCTGGAATTCAGGATCAGCCGTGTGATCTACAATTCTCCTGGATTCATTCGATGGTTCCAGTTGAATCGCCTGAGTGCTTTGGCACCCAGAAGTTTGTGGTTATGAATCATAATAAATCGCGTTATTTTGAGCGAGTTATACGGCTTGACAACGCTGAAAAATGCGCGATCAAGCAGCCAGCGTCGTTTTCCGTTTTTAGGACGGCGTTAAAATCCTCTCTGGTCGCACTGGTGAACGTTTCGTCACCAGAAGAACACGCTTTTTGGGATCTCGCGCTATATAATGATCCTGAAATCTGCTCGAAATACTCGATATAGTGCACGAGATCGTGAACGTTGCGGAATAGTTTGCTGCCCGGGTTTTTTCCTCGAACAGGGTCACAACGCTCAGTGCGTACTCTTCAGCAGAGGCAATTGCAACGATCGATTGTGTAATTGAGGAAGCCATAACGAGTATGCCTCACGGGCGTCGCGGACATCTCAATAGGTCACGTTCATCAATGAAAAATAATAATAAGCCAATATATTTGATGGGAGGTCACTACGAAAAGCACGTTTATTAGTGTGAAATAAACGACCAAAACACGTTCGCAATTTTGAAGATAACACGAGAAATTAAAAGGTTTTGGTGATAGTGAAGTTCGTCGCCAGTTAGATCCTCAGGGCGGTCACTCGTGGCGCAAAACAGTGGTCCGCTTTTAATGGTAAGAGCCTGCTCTATTGCACAATTATCCTTCGCCTAGTATTCTGATGTCAATTCAATAACCACAAAGTACGAAAATATGCGCAACAATATTTTCTTCTTAAGTCAATCTAGTAACTTCCTGAAGCACGATGGTGGACAAGCAATT
>NW_008756253.1:0-1054 GCF_000715545.1 Opisthorchis viverrini | reverse complement strand
TTCGGAGACTTTTTTGCGCGCCGTCCAACCTGTCAAACAATCCTAATTATCCACACAGGACATGGAGAATATCTACCCCTGATTCAGACTGGGTTAGGTTTTGTTAGGTTGTACAGTAGCCCAAAGGGACAAAACCATGCACGGAGGACTCCAGTTACCGTCTGAGTGAATTGAGAACGCGAAAACAATGGCAAACTTTTCCGCGGTTTTGAAGAGGATACTGCTTCTAGGGACACAGCAGTCACGTCAACGTTGTTTTCCTGTGTGCATGACGAACGGAGCCTCAGGGCACATTCTACTTCGGGACAGAGATAGGAAACCCACCATCAAAGTTCATAGACTCATTAGTTAAGAATCTCAAGATGGGTGCCGCCGTGGCCAGAAATTCTCTAAAATAGCGCGCACATAAACGTAAAAGTACAAAATATTGAAATCTGATTGCTGACATCCAGTTACGCTAACAGCGTTTACAGACGGAAGACTCTTTAAACATAAGATCGGGTCCGCCGCATGCATATTTCTGCGATTGTCTAAGTCTTTTCTCTGGAGAAGAGAAGATGGGCCCAAGCTGGCAGGAGTCGGAAGTCGTACAATCACACACGTATGGGAGAAGAATCTCCACTAAACTCTACGCCCGTATTTGAGCCATGGCGAGCTTGTGGTATTCAACACCCTGCAATTCTTGTCAAGCAAGAATTGGTGGGAGCCTTGCTAAAGATGACATCGGCCTTCGAGAGCCCGGCTTGCAATTCACGGTCTCAGTATCAAGAGCACCAGGAATGCATCGCTATCCGATCACATGTACAAAGAAGTGACAAGAAAAGAAGAGGGAGAGCGCTCTTTGTATTAGATTTAATGTGGGGTCTACTGGATTGCGAAAAAAAGGTACTTTTTTCTAAGTGCATGCTTGCTGGCTTTGTGAGCATTTTATGAGCTCGCCCATGCTGGACCGTTCATTTAGGAAAATAAGGGATGAAATCGATGTATGATTTCTACTACAAACCTAGTTGAGTTAGTCTGCGGTCAATAATACCGTGTGGAAGTAATTGCACTA
>NW_008756252.1:0-1054 GCF_000715545.1 Opisthorchis viverrini | reverse complement strand
TCACTGAACAAAACGAAATGAAATTGAATTCTGGTCATCGAAAACACTTCAAGGCGTGATCATTTCCTCGGAGAATAGAGCTCTATTTTTTTATCCAAGCTTTTTCTGCTGCTCGTCTCTCCCTGAGAGGAGCAAATGTTTGCGATGATTTGAAAGAACGAAGCCAAGGAATGATTGCATGCGCATTTGCTTTAAGCTGTTGACGAGTTTGAAAATTCGTCAAAAATGGTGGATTTTAAACGTATTAAGGAGTAGTGTTCCTGTCCACGTACCCACCGTTTGATCATCTCGCCTGGTGAAACCAGTGTCTATTTCAAACTAGGAATTCATCTAACGAAACCGATTCGGTTTAGGTTGAGAATCCGTAAGATTCCGTGACCTTGCGTTTCAAAGCTGCGTAGGAGAAGTTGACCAGACTTGGACCTGTTTGTATCTCTCAATCATACCCCCATCTATTTACGGGACTCCCGCCAACTTTCTGCTCGGCCATGCGGTTCATTAGCCTGTAAGCTTAACTTTGTTGTTACGATACATTCATAGTTTAGTTTTTGTTCCCCTTGCTATCAACTTCAGATAAGTACCTACAGTTGAGAAGTCATTTGCAACGTACTGATTTGATCGAAGCTATTCTTTCCGACTTTGTTCAACAACATCAACCGTCAACACCAACCGTCCTTAGAGGCCTCACTGGGTCTTCGCTAAGTCTCCGTGTTCTCCCGGTATCGTCAAATCCAGTGGACACAAAACATACAACGAACTTCGATCTTGTCAATTCTGTGTTACGTTTGGGGCAGACAGAAGAAAGCAGTGGCTTTTGGCCAACTTATCTGAGCATTCCCCATGGAGGTGAACAGGAGTCGATCGGTTTGTCCAGTATGGTTGTGTCCCAGTGGACTTGTCTTCCAGAACTGATAGGTGAGTGGTTCGTGCACTTCATCAGTCCTTAAGAACATGTATTGTTGAATGTTTCACAGCGATTGCCTAGTTGATTTTTCATCCTTGAATGTTCCGACGCAATCGGTTCCAAGCAACTCTTACCCTTATACAACTGGGT
>NW_008756251.1:0-1054 GCF_000715545.1 Opisthorchis viverrini | reverse complement strand
AAAAAAACAATAATGCGATAGCTGTTACTTTTTTCGACTTGACTGGAACCCAAACTGGTCACCATGGTGAATCGCAACATCCCCAGATGGTGAGGCGATGGTGTGCTTCAGAATGCATTCCCGTGCTTTTTTTCTTGCATGGGAGTGTAATTTATCTGGAACGTGTGTGCGCCTAATTTATGATCACATGATTGCGTAATTTGTGATTTGTCTGGTCTGGTCTATGAAACTACTATCCAACGCTTTAGCAAGGATTGCTACCAGACATTCCCTTGAAAGCTCAATCAAATGACACGGTCCTGCGGCCGTATATTACGATGTGTGCGAAATAATTATACAGCCATCCGTTTTAAGCGATGACGAAGTAAGTCTAAGTCCACCAAAACTCTTCAGCTTTTGCTTTTCCTTTGGTCCATAAAACCTGAAAAACGTTCAGCTGATCATTTGCGCGCATTTTAGCCCAAATGGGCGAAGTTAGATCTGACATGGGCGGAGAGCACAAATAACGGTCCTGTGGTAGGATATAGTAAGCATGACTTGACCAAGCAAGGTCGGCTCACCCGAAGCGTGATTCTATCCATGTTAAACGGTCGATTGTTATCGCACCAAGGGAGGAAGGGAAACTGATTTTTACCAAAAACAGTAGGCGGACAGTTGCCTAACAATTATGAAAAATCACCTACTGAATTCACTGGGAGGGAGAACGAAATTCGCGGGCCAAATCAAACGCGAGCGCATTTTGAAAGACTTGCTGAAGATCAACGTTTCCTTGAGATAGTAGTAGTAGTTTTGTGTCGTTTTTACTGAGGCTCAATTGAAGTGACAGTTCTGGATGACACTGAAACTTCAGTCCATCGTATAATTGCTAGTTTGTATCATTCTGTTATTTTGTCGAAAAATAACAAGGGCGAGCACGTGGTCTTAAAACCGGTGCACTCCTTCTCGGGAGATTCTCTCAGCTGTAACACAGTTTCGGTGCCTAACTGCCATCCCATCAGAAGAAATCATGAGGGCTGAGATACTGTCGAGTTGCCCAAGCCTAGACATGGGAAGT
>NW_008756250.1:0-1054 GCF_000715545.1 Opisthorchis viverrini | reverse complement strand
ACCATGGCCTACGTGAACCGGCCGGTGCTGGTGGTGTGTTGCATAAACCTGGTGAGCGTGTTCAGAGGTTGCTGTATCTGGGGCTGCGTCTACCGTGTGTGAGTGAGCAACGTGCTAGCCCTGAGGCCTGTATGCACATATGTATAGCCAGGATCTATGGGGTAGGTCTACTCTGTGTGTGGTAATCATCCTGACGTGGTCGCCAATTATGTGGATGGAAAACAGAAATAAAGCTCGTGAGCCAGAGCCCAGTAAGCAAGTTGTACATCGGTCGCCAATTATGTGGATGGAAAACAGAAATAAAGCTCGTGAGCCAGAGCCCAGTAAGCAAGGTTGTACATCACCAATACATACATATGAACCAATCAAACTGACAGACACCGTATACTACAAAGTTCTACGTACTCCAAAATAATGCACAAGAGAACGAATTTGTGTAACCATTGCAAACGAGTGATTTGATTAGTTTCTTTTTAAAAGTGAGTAGTCATTGAAGACAATGCTTCCACTTGGCATTAACGGAGCTCATCTTAACAATAAGTGTTGCTCAGTTGTTTTCATGGTTCCAGGCGAATCCTGCTGATAGAAAACCCTCTTGCTAAGCGCATTTGTTTTCAAATTCTCGACGCTTGATGGAGGCCGGAAGAATGTGAATCCGCTTGGCGAAGGCTGCTCTGTGCACCTCGGGTGTGTATTTTCGGTTTTGTTAACAAGTTGGTCGAAAGTGATTCGTATGGATGCGCAAGAAATCTTTAATATTCTGTCTACAACCCCGGCAACTATTCTTCTCGCTTATTTTAGCTTAGGCACATCGTCAAGGAAACGTTTTGCGACATCGTCATGGATGTGGCAACCCACCATAGGCCGACGGTTAAGGGCTTGTCCAACAAGGATGAGCTCATGTGTTTCAAAGCAGTTTTCGCTCAATTCCGGACGCACTGCATCACAAGTCAGCAGGCTAGTTGCTCCGGTGATGCACGGTAATGAGGGTGTGAAAAATATGCACACATTACCAGCCAATGCATTCAGTATCAAAATTACTCTTAGTTAAACG
>NW_008756249.1:0-1054 GCF_000715545.1 Opisthorchis viverrini | reverse complement strand
ATTTATCAGAAACAAGAATTAAAGATGCATGCACAGTAGATGGGTTAACCACCCCATCAGTCTCCGCTCGCACCTGTGGCAATACAGAGGCTGCTGCGGCTGGATGTGCAGCGGTTAGTACCCTCCTAAGTCACAGGTCAGAAGGATCTTTGATTGGATACTCGTTGCGGATAACTGCCAATGTCACAAGCTGGAATTGGGTCGCTGTCCGTATGGCGTATACGTTTACGCCCCAACTGACTGTTGCACAGAAACGATTAGAGATAATTTTCTGAAACTTTGAATATCCTTTTGCGGCGAGTCAGAAGCTCATATATACCTGTGGTTGTCGGAGATATGAAAGCTCCCGTGGGCGGAATTAGCGCACCTGAGGCTTAGCTAGGTGGTCGATATGGATTGAAGTCGGTAGGTACGGACAATGGCGAATGATCGCTTCAGCTATGTGCTGACCACAGGCTGTCTTTATGCAGTAGGAGCTTCCGAAATAGCCAACGTCTTCTGGCTACGTGGTATCCTTCAAAGGCTTACCGGCTCTGAATTCTAACTGATCACGTCGCCATCACTTACCGATGGCGCAGATCAGTAACTTATTTGAGGATTCTGACCACACGCTCGTCCGGGGTCGCTTCATTCTTCGTTTTCGAGGGCCGCGTAAGGTGCGGATAAATCGCTCAGCAACCGGAAAAATGACAGATTCGGATGTCCGACTAATCTACCAGAATATTCTTCTGGAGTCTCTTGCAGATGTGGATTCATGCTGAAACCAGATCACCACATCCTTGCACAGTGTTGAGAGTTTTGACTGTGGCACAGAACCACCAGGCCAGCTTAACCAATGGATATCGGACCGAACAGTAACCCTGCTGAACAGTAACCCTGCTTAAATCCCGGAGGAATCCTCCAGCCGGTCCCGAACATAGTTGGACCCGACAAATTATAAAAAGTTAAGTGAAAGTGCGTGTGCGAGTCGACCGGACACGGAGTGCCAGGGAATCCGAAGAGGCCCAGAAAACCGGGAATGCCCAAAAATTATTTCCGTTGATCCGTGCGACCG
>NW_008756248.1:0-1054 GCF_000715545.1 Opisthorchis viverrini | reverse complement strand
CGTCAACCTTATGTTCTACTTGACCAGAGGGGCATGGGTGACCGATTCTCCTGGTCTTACTCTGCTGCAATAACCACGACTGACCTCATCGTCCATACACGCGGGAACCCGTAATTCTTGGGGGAGGTCCGAATCAGCTGTTTAATCGTTTCAAATGTTGTACTACCGGCCAGTAGAAGTCGTTTGCTTTAATCACTGCATCTCGTGGCACCAAGTTAGTCGTGTGAAGTATTCTGTGTAACTGAATGAAGATTGTATCCACTGTGGGTGGGAATCTAACAACAAGTAAGACAAAGCTGCTGGCCATCAAGACAATCACCAAGATGACAATGGAAGTCTTGTCAAAGAATATGATACGAAGGATTCCGTAGATGGAAGGGGTGAAAGAGGATGCGATGGGAAATTGTTTCAATTACCCAGAGAATATTTCTTTGCTGAAGAAGTTGTCCTCTGTTGGCACTTCCATGATGTTGATAACCCGGTAGTTTCGAAACAGAGTTGTTCTTCGCTGTGCTTCTTGGAGGGACGGGGTGTAAGTATTGCCTGTTAGTCACCCGGGTTGGCAATTGATTGAATTATGTTTCTTGAAATATCATTTTTATAAGTGGAGATTCGTAAAATGAGAAAGTGGAAGGCTCTAGTGTTAACGGACCAATAGATGAGGAGATCTCCAACGGCATTCGATTGGCCAAACGACGGAAACTCGCACGTAGAAGGCGAAAACCCGTAGGGGAACAAATGCGCTTTGTGTATCTGTTACGTGTTCGTGTTTTTCAAGCAGGTCACTGATTTGAGGAGGGAACCTGACCTGAGACAGAAAGGGGTTGTATCATCCGGGAACCGGCTTGATAGCGGTGGTGACATGTGCCAAAATGTGTTTGTTATATTGTAGTTCTTTTTAACAAGTACGATATTTTCTTGGCTGAATCGGTGGAACATTTCAAGCGGTGGGGTCAGTGTATAGGGGTATGGCTCCCCGAGTTTCAATGGGACGCCAGGAAGATTCGTACCTCAAACCCGACCCAGGCCTTTCAACGACTCCTCTCTACACTTG
>NW_008756247.1:0-1054 GCF_000715545.1 Opisthorchis viverrini | reverse complement strand
TTACCCAGCTACCTCCCACAGACACAACACTATCACCGCGTGAAGACAAGACGCATATGCCGGATACCTGGAAGACAGGTTTTCAAGAAGTCTTGTTAACATCAGCGGCGAAAACCTGGTCATTCCAAGAACGACTACCCTCCAGTGAGTTGGGCTTGGCCCACAGGTCCTTGGTGGCCAGTATATTGTACCTAAAATGCTTCTGTTGCTACCTAAGGGGTCGTTTAGAGGCTATTAGAGATGGTTGATCGCGAACTTCAGTAAGTGCTCCGGTTGAACAGTGTGAGCGTATTGCAAACGCCGTAGAATATTGGGAGACGAATGCAATGCACTTTAAGTCAAACGAACCTTCAAGGGGTATGATGAACCAGAAGAGAACGGATCTCTAGCTAGTCCATTTGTACATTAACTCCTGGTTTGGCGTCGAGATGAATTACTGTCTCATGTTGGCAGGAGAGAAGCCATGGTGAGCAGCCATTGGAAGATAATTGTAGTATAAATGTTTTGTTTTTTCAAAGGTTCCATTGTTCGTTTCTATGTCACTTTTTCTCGTTTCAGCTCTAACTGCCAAAGTTTTGGATGGATAAAGCCTAGATTCTGGGCCCTTAGCCTTTTCCATTCTTATTCTTATTGTCACTGCACTCCAAAATTTTCATCGAACAGTGGATCTATTCCCAAATCCTAAATGATTTGATACCGATCCCAATAACCAAAACTCGGCAGTTACCTGGGGACATTGGTTTTGTACTTTCACGAACTTCCTAGAGTCAAATGCTCCTCATTCACCAGATAAACCGAAAACCTTGTTCAATTACGTTTCCCCTAGTGTTTTCCGGTTCACCAAAGACTGCAAAGACTATGAATCAAGTATCGCAACCTTAAGAGAAATTCATGTACATGAAAAACGAAGTTTTTGCCTGGCATCTTTCGAACACTTGTAAGCAGGACGGAGATCAGAATCTTGATCAGTTTATGCAAAAGCTTCAGAGTTGGTTGCCAGATTACCGCTTTATGACTGTCAGTGTAGAACAACAAAGCGATGAAGCATTACAAG
>NW_008756246.1:0-1055 GCF_000715545.1 Opisthorchis viverrini | reverse complement strand
TTCAAGTTTTACTCACTCAGCGATTCTTCGATAACTAAAAGCCAAGTTTTCTCCGTAAATTTCACTCTCTGGGCCGTGTTGAAATACGCATTTTCTGGCATGTCTTCTGGCGTCTTCGTAGAGATTTTCATCCCACTCCTGAAAAAAGATAGTAGGGAGCAATTCTGCCAAAGCACGCGATGTGGTCCGGTACTTGAATTATCGACCAGACGGTCAAGCGAAATCGTATAATGGGATGCGGACTAACATGAACGGGAAATTAGGGACCACCGCTAAATGTGGCTTTGTAAGGTTGGTGTATCACTAGCAAGCACAACGTGAGTTGGTGAGTTATCTAACAGAAATATCTGGACCCTTGTGTATGGTAACTTAAAAGGTCGGTGAGTACGTGAAGTTGCTATTGACCGTCCGACATTTAAAGTAGTCCAGTGAGAATGACAGACAGTAACAGCGCTCTGATGCCCACTAAACGAACCCGGTATTGCGATGTTTTTATCGCCGAGAATAACACTGCTTGGCTAAATCAGCACATCAGACAGGAGGTTCTTTTGCAGTTCTGTAGCACATTTTTGAAAATCGGGCAAATCGGGTTACAACCAGATCACACTTTGTCCCTTGGGTCATCTGAATCTTTTCCGGTTGACATTCCCACACTCTTTACTGGTAAAACAACAAAGCAGTCGCTGTCGCGAAAATGGGTGAAATTCTGATTTAACACCGCTTGCGAAAACGGGAGAGTGGTGTGTAACCAAATGCAGTTAAACCATGAAGAGACGTTCGATGGGACATTCATTCGAAACCCTTGAAATAAGGGCATAACCGATCGGCTGTGGTCCAGTCCTTCATGTGCAATCGGAACATGTATGCTAACCCGTGGGTTCCTGAGCACATTTCAGCACGGACAACCGGATGAAGCAAGCATACGCTTTTACAAAAGATACATTTATCCAAACAAAGATATCATATAATAACGGATGGGATCCTACGTAACTATAGGTCAAGGTTATACAGGTTGAGTACGAGGTCTACAAGGCGACGCAGTACTCAATTTCTGC
>NW_008756245.1:0-1055 GCF_000715545.1 Opisthorchis viverrini | reverse complement strand
GTAATAGCGACATGGGTTGGAGCAGCAGAGTGAAGAGTGAGGCAACAAGAATTTCTGGAAGCATTAGCAAGTAAGTACAAACGATATGTAGGTGTACGGATGCGGGCACTCTGTCGGAGAAAATAAGCCAGATGGGAGGGGGCGCGAAGAAACAGGCCTTAAATTCGTGTTTGGATGAGTCAAAATGTCTGCATTCTGTAGCTGATGACAAGACGATGCAGCGCGGCCCACGTTCAAATCCGAAATAGCACCTACGCCGGTTGAATAAAATCTCAACGAAATCTCCTCGTTAGGACGCAACACATAAAATGCCACATCGGATATATCAGGTAATGCAAGCAAAACGCTGCCGTCTCCTATCTGATGAATTTGAAGTTTAGCACCCGATTAAACAACATACATTTCGAGACCGAAAATAAAATAAATCGACGGAGTTGATACGAAATTTTAAGGGAAGAAGAACAGTTGGCATTGGTGACTAACGCATAAGTAGACCTTACGCGGAAGTCGAACCCGGTGAACGAACACCAAAGTAAGTGGCTAGTTATGATAAACCAAACATCAGCTGATGGCCGTTGGTTGGTAGGACGAAGCAAGACACCTCCCTCCATTGAGCACTGCTTGCATGACGTCGAACTCAAGTCTAATTAAAAACTCAATATAAACACAAAAGCACACGCTACGTCGGTCAGGGCAGACAAGCAAACTACACGGGAAAATATAATCTCTGAAATATACTAAATGATTGAGTCGAGATTCACAGGGTCAGTTCACATCGATTATTCCGCAACATAGGTCCAAAAACGTATGTGCACCTGATAAGACTCCTGCCATTTCACACCATTATTCTGGTCAAATAATTTACCGAGATGTAGTTCCTTTGACACAATAATTGATGATGTGATAATCACTCAAAATCCGTCTTAAAAATTTCATTGCATCCCAAAAAGGAGCCCGAGCCTAAACGAGTAATCTAGTGATATGTTCCGTTGTAGCGACGTAACGATGAATGCTTTTTACTCCGATCACTATCTCCAACAATATAAGATATGTTG
>NW_008756244.1:0-1055 GCF_000715545.1 Opisthorchis viverrini | reverse complement strand
CCTGGATGTCAAATTTCCGACATGGACAATGGATGGCGGCTATGAGGGTAAACGCGCGGTTTACCACGCACCAGTGTATAATTTGAATTGCAGTTGGTTTCACACTTTAGACGTGTTGCAAAAGACTTTGTGGGGCTTTTACCGCACACAGAATTTGTTGATTAATGTTCCGTGTCTGGTTGTTGGCTGATTGGGCGGTGCAACAAGGAATAACCAGCGAAACTTCTCGATACCTTAGAGTTTTGCTGTTTCCATCCGTTGATTTCAGTCCTATTGGGTCACAGATCACCCTCCACAACAGCGATTGCTTGCCGGTCAGGCCTTCCAGGCGCACAGCTGGCAAGGTTCATACAATTTAGCTTTGATGTTTTTTATCTATTCCACAACCTCGTTTGATCGTGTGCGACTGTCAATGCGGCTGTCTGTATGAAATCTTGTTAGCGATAGCGGTAACTGCACCAACGACGGCTAATGCTGTAATGGCGCAAAGCATGTTTCACTTCGATGGCCTGGAATCGGGTGCCGTGAAGAATTGTGACCTGATGGGCTAGACCATCTCGTGTTATCAGTGATGATTACCCGTCTAACAGACAGTTGTAGTGTAAATATTTAGCTGTATTATACGTATTTTAGCAAACTTCTAGCCCACTGTCTCGATCACACTATTATCCAACTTTGAAACCCGGGTCATGGCGCGCATCACTCAAAACTACCTGCTCCAGAGTAGCAAGAATTTATTATGCATGTTCGCACAACAAATGAATGAGTATATCTTAGCCCATATGTCGAAAGTATGTCACGTCATGAGCAGTCAGTTGGTTAGGACATCACCGCAGAAATGAAAATTTAATTACCCAACTGAGACATTCATTTATGTAGACAGTTATTCAGTGACCACATCCAATGTCTGGTGGCATTTGATTAAAGCAACATTCCTCTATGTCTATGGAGCACCAATTGTGGAAACGGCCCAATCGAATCGGCCTTATCCATATGTAAGGAAACAAAAACTTTCCACTCTTGTGATGTTTTATTAATTGTTGCACTCATAATTG
>NW_008756243.1:0-1056 GCF_000715545.1 Opisthorchis viverrini | reverse complement strand
CCAGGCTCAAAATTGATTACGAAATTCGGATTCGAGCACAAACCCTTGAGCAGAACTGAAATTGTCTCAAAACAAAGTTTACAGAGCTTGTGCCAAGGCGCAACGCAAATCAGCTGACACACGCCACCATTCCCATCATTACATTAAAAACATCGGGAACAGCTTGAACAGTTAGTCATTCTTTTGCTTCCCAGAACCATCAAACAATAAGTCAGAAAGTTCTTTTAGGATGAGAAACACCATCTAGAAATATGTTCAAATATGTTTCATGGTGTAAATCAGCATTCCGTTTTTTTGTTGACAGACCAGCAGATCATACTGGTTCATGGAGAGGAGTCCATAACAGGCCCTACAAAAATCCCACCGTTAAAACACGAGTCTACTAATTTCGAGAAACGAAATGGTTGACCATACACCTTTTCCGGTGTAGAACATAGATAACTATCACAATGATTTCACCCTCCAACCTTACTTCTCTATTCCAAACATTGCAGGGATTTGGGAATACCCCAGTGGGATTTGGCACACTGACGGACTCTGTAGAGTTCAATCAGTTGGAAGTAACGGCGATCTGAACTTAACCGATAAAGGACCATTGCTTTCAAAGGAAATAGCTCCCCAAAGGTTACTTAATGAACACTGAGTAAGCTAACGTTAAATTGGCATCATTCCCCAGCTCTTTTAGCCAGGAAGACTGACCAAATGATTGAACTCTTCGTTTCGTCATTCGTCTCCAGAAAATACCATGCAATAAAATCCTGATGGTGAAATCTTCTGAATGTTTTGATGCACGTCATGGTTGTCCATTCAGTTATAGACAACTCCGTGAATAATTTCATGCGTCAAAGAAGCTGCAGACTTTGTGCGAAATGTCGGTAACCACTGGGAGGCATAAGTCCAGCGCTGCCAACCAGAGACTAACTGTAATCACTTCGGTCTGCACGTGCGTGACTTATTGGACCTTATATTACTCATTCAAAATCTCCTTATAATCAGCGACCTGAATTCAGTTGGCTCACTTGCAGTCACATTTGAAGATGTTGGTCCAACCTTATT
>NW_008756242.1:0-1056 GCF_000715545.1 Opisthorchis viverrini | reverse complement strand
TGTACGACAAGTACGTTGCTCTTACAGCTGACAATGATGATAACCATCGTGATCATTGTGATTATGGTGATGATAATAATGGACAGAAAACCACGAACGACACATCCCGATGCCCATGGGTTTGCGCTGCATCGGCCAACATGCAGACTTGCACGGAATTGGCCATTACTATAGGCTGTGGCCCGCCCAACACCGCTTCAAGCACTGATTGGTCGAATTTATGCATCCAGCTGTCAGTCTTGTTCCGGCATCTGCTGAGTGCGAGCTGACCATGCCACGTCCCGTTGCCTTCGGATTTCTTGACTGATACCCGTACTTTTAATATAAATGCATACACCATACACAACGCTATGTCTTGATGTCACGTGCGCGGTGCGTTCCAAACTGGTTTCGTCTTTTGCTCGTGGAAATCGGTGAAAGTATCACTTCGATGTTCATTGTATTTGGAGAGTTAACATGTGTAACTTTGTTGAATGTTTCACTCTAAAATAAGGAATTCGATTCATACACAAGCCAAACTCAGGCAAATTATTGGCTGATTCTAGTCACGTGGTCCATGTTATAACATACAACTACTCCATAAAAGGCCTACTTGCTTAGCAGATGTCTGGGCCAACAACCTCTCGTGGCTCGATGTCCAGGTAGTGTAAGGTTCTGCGCATGGGACTCCTGGCCCGCGGTTCAAATCCGGGTCACTCCATTTTTATCCTTTCCACTATCCACGTCAGCACGTTTCTTCATAGGGCACCTGCTGACAGTGTTTACGGCGTGAAATGGGAATAACAAACATCAAGCCAACTTAATATTCTGAGTGCGAAAATTCTTGAATATGCATACATATCCAAGACAAGAGTTGAGTTTGAATCGAGACCTGCCAAACTTCTGTTGTTAGATGAGATGGGTAGTTAGAAACACTTTGGGTGAAGAAAGGTTGTTGGAGGTCATTTTAAGGTACGTAGATGTTAACTGTGATGTTAAGTTTACCTATTCATTTTACAAACGTCAAATTGTACATATTTCAGATGGAGAGGAGATCTCCTGAAGTAAATTATACAA
>NW_008756241.1:0-1056 GCF_000715545.1 Opisthorchis viverrini | reverse complement strand
GCAATAACGAGCAAAATGCCACTCATCACAATGCAAGCAACTTGTGGGAGGCTTACCCTGACCTCGGTCGGGCTTCTTGTCGGATCTCCTGGGCGCGCTGGAGTTGATTGCCTGTACACAGCTGCTTGAGGTCACAGGTAACTGCCCGATCAAAGCCGTGTCGTGCTTCAGGTTGATGAGGCGTTGGCATTCAATGGTGAGGCTCTGCAACGTCATTTCGGCATCCTGTTCAAGTTTGTTAAGAAGCCGGGTTCTGATGTCAGCATCCTGGGATGACTGGAGACCGGATAAAAAATGAGGCACTTAAACTGATTCTCCGTCATTGAGCTGAGCTTGAAGCGCTCGCATTCTGCATTGACAACACCGGCAAACGTGATGAAATCATCATCATCTTTGTTGACCAAATATAGGCACAGATAACGGATATTGAACAGTAATGTTTGATCGGCGAATATCTGGGACAGTGTTCTGACCGTTCCACCAAAGCTGAGGTTGAGGGGCAGTTCAGAGAGAATGAAAGCTGTGTATTGTTCATGACCCAGTCTGCCGAGTTTTGCAGCAATAATCTGACTTTCCATCCATGATGAAACTTGGAAAAATCAATCTAGAACATGTCTCCGTACCGCTTGAACCAGGAATCAAAACTGTGACCAGAAAGAGGGTCGAAAGCGAACTCCGTAATTGAGGCCGTGGCTGCATCAGTTGAGGAAACAGAAGACTCGCCAGTACTGACTGCTGCTGTCTGGATATGCAGTTTCTGAGTCAGTGATTCAATGAACTTCAGTTGCGCTTCTTTAGACTGCTTTTGTTGCTGCTGCAATAGTTCTTGGAGCTGACCAAATCCAATTGACATAGTTGGTTCCCGTTCGCCGTTGCATTAACGGTATTTTCCTCACCTTAGTTCTCGGTCTGAGCCTCCTAAGCTAGTGTTTACGTCAAAACAACCACCAAGGGTTCACAAGGTCTATTAACGCCCAAAACGAAGTCAGGAACAGTTGCACAGCGCTTCGTATATATTGTAGTGGTCTGGCAACTCAATAATTTGGTTTACCAGGA
>NW_008756240.1:0-1056 GCF_000715545.1 Opisthorchis viverrini | reverse complement strand
CCGATAACACAACGTGCATATAACGATCAAATGGACTGAACGGGGTGGAACAAAGTCCGCCTAAAGATGAGCTTAGTGGGAAACCAGCGAGCAGCGGCTTGGGCACCTCCAAACTGAATGGCTACCAACATAATAGATAAGACGGACAGAAATATTACAGAACGGGTAAACGAAAGCTTTTCGTTCCTGCGAAATGGGCAACAATGTTAATTCGTCTTTGCTTGGGTCCAGTAAGTGGACATCACACGGCTCTGGTGATGTACTTTGAATTGCGCAAGCAAACAAACCCGACCATCTGGTGAAGGTGTGGATTTCAACGAAGAGAACTAACCACCGATGCATCCAGAAATATAGCTCAAATAGGCTGGACCTATAGATTTCGTAATGCGGTGATCAGAAAACGGGTGTTTGGTGGGCCAGCAAGTAATTCAGCTGAGCAGCTACGATGTCTCGGTCATGTTTTACGCATGCCGAGCTGTCAACTACAGAAGACAGTGCTGTTTTATGTGCCTAATTAGGAGTGGACGGAATATGACCTGGTAGGAGAGAATGACACCACGAAAAGTCCGAGTGTTGTAGGCCTTCCGGTGTGGGACCCATGTAACCGTCTGTGTGCTTGGCTGAAAACACTGGGAGATAAGTCGACTAATCCATGACAGTCGCCTTCATGCTGTCAGTTTTTAAACACAGTATCTGGCTGAAAGCTGGACCCGCAAACATCTCGTGTTATCGCAACTCTATTCTTTTACTGACCTGGCATTTCTTAGATAAACTGATTTGGTTTTGAGGCGCTGAAGCAAGTGTTTTAAGCTGATGTTGCTGCCAGTGATGATTACGGCGATGAATTCGAGTTCAAGGCAGACGACAGGAATGATTCATCCAGTAGTGAGTGGCCATCACAGATTATCAAGAGTAAGGAGAAACAGCATAACGACAAGAAACTGTGAACTAAACGACAAAATACACCCACTTTCATTCCATGCATTTTTGTGGACATGCACTACTCAGGTGGCGGTAGATCAGTCGTAAGCATGAAAAATGACCTCTCTTAGGGTA
>NW_008756239.1:0-1057 GCF_000715545.1 Opisthorchis viverrini | reverse complement strand
TTAGAAAATCCAACTACTCTTGGTTTACTTATCTCCTCGTGACTGGGCTCACTGGGTCAATCGGTGGTAGCATGTCGCGGACAATTGCACACATGATGACTGGAAACCATTTCTATTGATTTGTTCATTCAACTCAGGAATTGGACATTTTGAACATACTCCGTACTATCACAGTCCTGATCGTTCGTAACTCTTCTAGTTGGCAGCTGCATTGGTGGAATTTATAACCTAGCGCGTTCACCCTTCTTCCACACCGTTGTATTCAGCACCGCAAGCACCCACAAATATCCGGCTTGAACGAAGCAAAAAACGTGGACTGCTGGCGACTTGGGACGATAACAACGAGTGCTTGAAGCGTCAAGGACCACGTTATGGTGTTTATGTCTATGATGAAACAAATCGACTGGTGTATGAGATATACGTTGCCGAAAAATCAGCGTTTCTCGGTGGCCTAGACGTTTGCTCACCGTACTGGGTTCGCATCAGTACAATTGGAATTGAGGGAGTGAGCTCAGCGTCAGCCAGAATCAAGACATTCGATCCTCCACGTGAGTATGAACATTTCAAATGTCAATGAATGCATTGTTTGTACAGCAAACACTCCTACGAAGTTGTGAACGTGAAACGTGCGAAGGGTTTGTCTCGCCTAATGAATCGTGGAAATTTTTGGTTTCTCTATATGTTGAACTTTGGTGTCTAATATTAGGGCAACTATCCTTGCGTGCGTGTTTGTTGATAGCGTTTTTTGTGTTGTGTGATGTCCACTGCAGGTGACTGTAAACTTACGGTTTGGAAATCTGTATAGGTTGAACTATGCATGAAATCCGTTTGCGAAAACAATGGAGACAAACTCACATCTTGTTGCCTAAGGGCATTTGCAATTCGAAATAAACATCACATTGAAACTCCGCTGTCATAACTGCATTTGTGTTCTTCGAGAATACCAGTTGTTTGAGCAGGTCGAGCAGTTGATTCGAGACGGAATTAACCAGAGGCGAAATCCGAGAATTATTAGGGCGAGCACAGCTAAACATGTGCGTAAACACACACACACACA
>NW_008756238.1:0-1057 GCF_000715545.1 Opisthorchis viverrini | reverse complement strand
CAGTGGATTCCTCGAAAGAGCGTACTGCACAGCAAACATTGGCTTTGATATGGCATTAACACGGCAACGAAGAGTGAATGTTTGATCTGCCTTATATCTGAGTGAACCAGTCAAGACGTCGACTTTTTGTTTCAACTCAAACGATGGAAACCGACGCTTCACATTTCTGAAGGACGCAAACAGCTGTTTCTCGAATTTTTTTATTTAAGCTGGGTCCGTTTGCGTATGAATTCAAGACTGCGATTTACAAATCTCTGAAGTTTGTAAATTATTGTAGATTCTACCAAGGATATCTCGTCACATCGACAACGCATGCATAAAATGAGTTGATTCGACGCTGGCAGTAGGTTGATTTTTTTAAACGATTAATCCAGATGACTTTTTGGTCCTAATACCGCTTATATTGACCAGAAACTGCACTCATTAAGTCTCGAATGAGTGACCGAACTGCATACTAGAAAGGTCTTTTTAACCGGTTACTCACTTTGAACAAGACTAGACAGATGAAGTAGATCGGAGAGGACATCCTAGTTTAATCAATTTCACGATTGCGTTCAATTTCTTGATTCGGCGTGACAAATGGAAGAAAGCAACTCACTTTATTTATGAGTCTGGTTGTGTATCCGGAAATGCGATTTGACACACGGTCGAATTCGTGTTTTCGGGCCAACAGTCCAGTTTGGTACATCAAGTTCGATCATTAAATAATTAACAACCGTTTCCTGGTATTTGTAATTTTTGGGCGATTTGATACATACGCATTGACTCCTTCCTGAATTCCAAATGATTGCAGTTTGGTTTTTCAGTTTTGTCTTTGTTCGAGAACAGTATATACAGTGGGAAGTTCTGAATACTTCTCATTTGAGGGGATTCGGAATGATATGACAGGCGGAGATCTTTTGGGAAGAACAACAGGGAGAGCAATTCCAGATTACACTGATCCCGAAGAATAAGATGGTGATCCCTCTGAATAGGCACAGTGAGTGGAAGCGAACAATACTCTTCAAAATGAATGAATGAGGGAAAGCAGGAAGGAAGAAAGGAAATGTGAATGAAT
>NW_008756237.1:0-1057 GCF_000715545.1 Opisthorchis viverrini | reverse complement strand
TGTGTGTGTGTGTGCACATGTAACGAGTGACCCCATTCCAGTCCATGGCCTTTCATTCACGTCCCGCATCAAATTAACCCCCGCCCTCCCCCCTGCCTAGTACGTTCACACAGCCTATTGGCTGAATGCGTGCGTGAATGTGCGCACGCGCGCGCGCGCTGCATCCTCGAAAGAAGTCGATGCTGTCAAATTGTTGTCGGTCTTGCGAGTGCACCCTATACACCAAGTTCAGGTCAATTCGCGCGCAGCGGTCCGCCTACAGTGAAGATGACATTTTATGCAACTTTGCCATGTTCCGGTCAAATACAGCGAGTGTTTATCGGTTCATCTCTATGACTATCAGGCTTGTGAATTGGCTTGGTCACAAAACAAGAACAACAAAACATCCAACAGCTGTGCTTTTAGACGAACCGACACGTTGACTAACACCGAGTCCGATCGGAGCAAAAATGTCTGCAACTAATTTGATAAGAAGCAAATCCGCAAGACTGGTGTGACGCAACGGTGACCAAAATTTGGAACGCATCGTGGAAGGCGATCCACGTGCGATAACGGCGAAAAAAGACAACTACGGAGCCATCGTGGATTGACGCAAAGTGCTTCTGGAATACTATTTTTAGATCTCAGAGCAGTAGGGTTTTTTTAAGGTCTTTGTTGTCTAATCAACCTGTGTTGAACTCATATTATCAGAACGGGGACCGAAGGCCAGTTCGAACGCATCTATTGGGCTGTTGAAATCCACTGTCTTGTTTACGCGATCAACTGGTATTAGAGTTTGATGCGAGCTGACGACATTCAGTTGATAGATCCATAAAACGAAAATGAAACGTCTTGTGTCGGTGCCAGGTTGCCGAGTGTTCAGGTCTTTACAGACCCGAAGGTAGCTGGGAATTTGGTGAATGCATACTCGAACCTATTGTTCGTGTACGTTCTCTCGGTGTACGCATGCATGTGCACCTGCAGTACCCCGTCATACGACTTCAGGCAATAGTCCAACCAGGAAAAGCCCTTTCAGGCATCGTCTCGGAATGGCTTCCCCACTGAATTCCCGCACACT
>NW_008756236.1:0-1058 GCF_000715545.1 Opisthorchis viverrini | reverse complement strand
GATGTGAGGCGCCTTCAGGTTTTCGACGATCGATGCCTCAGAAGGGCAGCTGGTTTTGGACGGCGTCAGCGTGTTAGTAACCAGGTGATTAGAAAACGGGAAAACATCCAGCGTCATCGAGTACCATGGCTCGGTCATGTGCTACGCATGCCGAAACACCGTCTACCGAGACGAGTCTTGTTCTCTGTGCCCCCTACAGAATGGGGAGAACCGCGAGGTGGACAGTGTATGGCCTGGTAAAAACGCATGAAAGAGATCACTAGGAGTTTGGTGTTCTTGGTGTTGTACGTCTTCCAAGATAGGGTCCCCGTGACCCCGACTGTGCCTGGATGGAACGTTGCAAGAAATGGCGGCTAATCGATGTCAGTGGCGTTCGTAATGTCAGTGTTTTCGAGATTGTCTGATTGAGCGGTTAGAGGTGTAAAGCAGCAGTGTCAACACTGATGTTGCTGTCTTTGATGACGATGCCTTTCGTTTTGTAATATGACCACGCAGCCGTATGCAGTCGCTTCTGTGTTCGTATTCCGCGATTGTGTGAATGGTGGAAGACAGCCTTAGCAACTTGGGGGGCTGGTAACACCCAAAGGCAGACGAATTTACGAGAAACGTTTTCTGACTTCTCTTCTGATTACTCCATTGTTGAATGTTATTTCTTACTAGAACAAGATCGCCATACTCTGTACAACGTCGTCACTAGGTCTGCCCAAACACTAGATATGAGAAAGAGCAGTGACGCTGCTTGAATCCTGGAAACATGTTCCCTCCGGTTCCGAAAACAATTCAGCCCAACGAATTATCAAACGTCATGTGAAGCTCTGCGTGTGCACCATCTGTGAAGCTTAATAGGCATAGATAAACTTTGTAGTTGTACGCCAGTAAAGCGCTATTGTGTTATATCTGCTGATTCGCCAATCTGTTTTATCTAACTGCTAACCCCGATCCAGTGCCTCATGCCGGAGAAGTCACAGAAGGGAACACAACAGTCATATTTCGAACAAGGTAGTACGAGTGCGAATTCGAGAGCGCGAGTGCATACAAGTGCGAAAATATAACGGCCT
>NW_008756235.1:0-1058 GCF_000715545.1 Opisthorchis viverrini | reverse complement strand
GCTTGAAGAGGAATGGAGAAAATGGGCAACACTGACAGACACCACCTTGTGCGCGAACGTTTTTGGAGAGCTCTCCGTATACTCTTACAGGTCCGAAAGCCTGAGAATACAAATAATGCATTATGTTTACAAACTTTCGGGGCATTCCCTAGTGGGAAAGCGTGACAAGGAGAAAAGACCGGTCAACCGAGTCGAATGCGCCTTGGAAATCCAGGAACACTGAGACTGTGGGTCGCCTATATGTTCTAGCACCTGACGTATTGTGAGGATTCGGTCAATTCAACCCCTACCATGCCGGAATCCCGCTTGCTGATCTTGAGTCACTGTATCACGAGCCACCATATGACGACGAAGGACAAGTGAAGCCAGCAGTCTTTTTACAACCGATATCGAACTGATTCCTTTGTTTTTTAGCGCCACCAATAAGAGCTCTTTTTTTTAAAAAAAAGGCACTGTTATCGATCCTCTCCAGTTGTCCGAGACAGTCCCTTTTCCCTAAATGCAAGCGGACAGATCAGCGCTGACTGAGGACTTGACCCCACCTTTGAACAAAATGAGTAGGTTATCCGGACCAGGAGTTTGATGGCGCTTGAGAACACACATGCAGTCATTAATCCCCGAGACCTAAGAGAGTTCCAGGCTCCATGTCCAGGGCTCTACTTTAGCTGTGGGCTTTAGATGAGTGGTAGTTGGTGGCCAAGATGACTTGTTCAAATTATTCTGCCCAACGATCGAGGCGTCTTCTTTATTCAAGATGGTCATTCCACCTTGATCCTTGGTGGTTTTGCTCACAGGTAGTTTCCGGAGCCCGGTCGCACGGATCGGAGACCGGTCGTGCGGATGAACTGAAATAATCTTCGAGCGTTAGCGGCTTTCTGGGCCTCTTCCACTTCCTTGGTTTTCTGTGTCCACCAGACTTCATGGTCGGCTCACACTCTCACTTTCACTTGATCAGTTCGTCGGGTCCGACGGCTGGACCAGCTGGAATATTTATCCGAGGTTTAAGCAGTGTCATTGTTCCAGTGACAATGTTTCAGTGCGTGGTCAGAATCCACAAA
>NW_008756234.1:0-1058 GCF_000715545.1 Opisthorchis viverrini | reverse complement strand
CCTCTCTCTCTCTCGGTTGCAACGTGTTAAGTATGTCGAGGAAACACACTCACTATTGTGTTCGCGTTGCATCGCCTTGCTGTTTTCGTTTACACACCCTCGTGGAATCAGTATATTGTTTGGCGCTTGGGTCGATTGGTTGAAGCAACGAGGCAAGTATGTATCATCACGTGCTCATGCGCGTGCCTACGCACTAGATTCAGTCAATACCCAAACCGCCTACTTCCCCCGCCCCCTTCCTCAAGCTGTCCATTTCTTCCAGCTTATCGATCGCATCTTATCCTATCCTCCGAATTGCAGCAACTTGATACCGATGCTGTTTGGAGAGCTGTTGTAATCTGGTTTCTGTCCTTTCCCTATCTGTTTGACCACACTCACTCCCAGCAGACGCACTCATATGATCCTATTCACCCTTCTTAATTGTAGTCATGACTGATCTGCTTACTTGCTCGATGTAATACACACATTCAAGCGAACCTATGACTGAAGAAACGTTAAAAACAACTGCTTCTGCGACTTGTATTGTCACTTTTGATGATTTCCTGGGCGGGGGGCGGACTTTTCCATGCCGTGGGTTGTGTCAGTTGAAACCCGGTGAAGGGGACCAGCATTCGGTGCATGAGTCACGGTCGTTTTACTTCAAGGCAGCAGCACCTATTCGACCCAGGCAATTTTCGGATGCAGGCTGTCCCGTATGATCGGACGGGTGAGCTACGCTGTTAGTGAGATGGGGAATGGCAACAGTGCCACACACCGCACCGCGTGCAACTTCCGCACACTTCATACGATTGGACTGATCGTTTAAGTACAGACAAAGACCCTATCTCGGTCTGACCGCCTCCACGGCAGTTTTCGGGTCATCCAATTCTAACGGTATTTTCCGACCATGCGCAACAGCGCATGGTGCACGCAACCTGCATGGAGCGCAGTGGATGTGCTCCATCCTCGGGCGTGTAGTTGGGCGACAGGTAAACTCGAATCGCCGTCGATCCGATAAGACAGTGCGTCAGCACGGCGGTTTTACGAGTGTGACACAGACAGATCAGCCCGATCTGTGT
>NW_008756233.1:0-1059 GCF_000715545.1 Opisthorchis viverrini | reverse complement strand
TGTCGTGCGCCCAACATACTCCACCGAACCGTATTTCATCCGCCATTCAGTTATTTGTTTTTAACTATTAATGATGGATGATGCAAGATAGAAATTCAGTAATAAAAGTTAATTTATTCTGTCCATTGGAAAGTGCACTTCTCTCAGATGATATCAACACGAAGCGTTGGTACGAGCGAATATATATGCATATATATATACGAACTATCCTCTGAATATAATGAATACTGATTGACTTTTTGAAGGAAGCAGCTCCATTCGCACCTACCTTATAGTGAAATTTGCAGGTTCTACATGTAAAGCGGAGCCTGTTGGTCGTAATGCATAAACCTAACAAAAAAATGGACAATAGTGCTACCAGTGTTTGAGGAGTTAGTGCAAACGTTGTGTTTTCAGGGAAGTTTGGGGACGATCTACACGAATTAGTCAAAATTCGGGGGTTGGTCCACACTCATACGAAGAACATCACAAAATAACATCACTAATTCATAGTGTACGTTCGTACTTGCAGAAATTTCTAACCTACTAACGGGTTTGCCTGTGACCTTGTACATATCATGTGATAAAATCGGCAACTACAGCCAGTTAAATCAACCAATCGGATTGTGGTATGTGTGGCAATTGATTGGCTGATAACCATGGGCGTTGAAACTGGGCTTACGAGGTGTATATACAGTAAAACAGCGCGTGGCCAGGTGTTTTGATGTCTCAGACATGAGCACGGAAAAGCGTATGTCAGTGTCTGTGACCAATGCTGCCCGGAGGATTTGCCTACCAGTAGACGGAAGTGCGCATTCAAGCAAAGCCGTAGAGTGGTATTTGGCAGAGCTATACAAACCTGGAGACTTTATCATATTTGTGCATTCACTTGAGGCACCAAACCTACCAACGGTGACCGTTGGTGCTGGACTGTCTCTCCCGATTGATAGCTGGACAAAAGCCTTGCAAGAAAAGTGAGTGCGTTTTTTTTATGTTGGTTGACCAAACAAGAAGTGTTCAACAACAAACCCAGAAACAGTTAAAAGGCTTATTCTGAGTTCATATGTGTAATTTAACTTT
>NW_008756232.1:0-1059 GCF_000715545.1 Opisthorchis viverrini | reverse complement strand
TGTCTTCCATATCCGTCCCTCCCCAATTTTCAAGGACTGCAATGAAAAAATCGCGTCACACGAAAGGCCATTGTGAGCCTGCTTGAATGTCCTCATGTAATGTTGTTTCGCATGAACTCACCGCAGAAATGACGTTGTAACGTGAGGGTATTGGTGTGGATGAATATAAGCAGTTTGTTTGTTTCCTTAGACGTTGGTGTTCCACTCCTTGCGGTTATTTTTTGCTACCGCAGTACGGTTCAAACTGGAAACTACCGAGCGCGTCATATGCCGCAAATGTCACCGGTCAACAATTACAAAAAGACAAACTGAAACCGCTCTCCATGAAGAAAATTGTCGTGGCCTTCCAGTGTGGCCCACTGTCAGCACAAAATGTTTTGAGTCTTCTCAAATTGGATGAGCTATTCGAGAACCGGTAGGCCGCACGAAGTTTATAACCTAATGAAATCAGCAAGTGATTCAGTGGTTCACAAACGATCTTACCGAAGTATGACTGTTTATGCGTCTCGATGACCCAGTAAGCCATACTCTGGTTTGTCTGCGTGATAAGTTTATTCCACGTCTGGCATAGCACGATGCCATCAGTAACCTGCGCCACCCATATTTCAATATTATCTCTGGATTAGGTTCTTATTCCAATTAACAATCACATGGTTGTATGTTTAAGCTAATAATGTCAATTTACCAATTAACTACTATCATACTACATCCACTGCGTCGCTTCCGCTTATCAGACCTTGGTTATCTGTTCCTGTTGCAATCTCTAATGCGCAAACTCTTCAGCAAAACAGCCGGACTTGCTTGTTGCTCTAGCACGGACTTTTGGCATTTTATCAATATAAATTTGTTGCACTTTCGAGGCTCGAATGCAAGCACCAAATATGATGATTGGATCCACAAAAAATTGTCACCTAGGCTTTCTGGCACTGTCGAAACTGCTTAGGAAAGCTGCACCGGCTCTCTTATAGTTCTTAACTGCAAGGCGACATGGTCGTTGCAAGACATCGATCGCCTTAAACACGAGTACATCCTGAAATTTCACGCGGTGTAATGCCACCT
>NW_008756231.1:0-1059 GCF_000715545.1 Opisthorchis viverrini | reverse complement strand
ACTTTTATCCAGTTCGTTAATGAAGGTCTGTCACATAAATGCGCCAGTAATCGCTACCTGTCTATTGTGTCTGCTTTTGACCAGACAGAATCTTCTTGTGGAGCAATAACTTTCAAAACAATCGAAGATGCTTGTACACATCGCGGTCCCCTTCAAACCGACTTACAAAACAGATGGACCACACCAACACAAACTATATGTTGCTGACTGTCACTATGGAATTGTTGTGCAGATTCAGAGTACGTGCTTCTCAAATGCTGCCTCTCCTTTTGCTTTTCAGGAGTACACAGGATGCGCGAACCTCGCCCGTCTATTGAGAAGGTCTCGGACTACTGTAAGAAGCAAGTGCAACGAAACCAACCAGTGATGTCAGTTTTGGTGTCTTCTGAAAGGGGATATTATTGGAGGTTACATTCCGAAATGCTCTAGGATACAAGACGCTTTGCTTGTGGAACAACACAAATAAATGGGTCTAGGATATGAATCTCTGTCAACACTCCAAAACTACTCAAAACACGGACACGTAATTTTCGACTGACCGAGTTTTAATGGTGTTTGCTTCGGTTTCAGCCAAGTGATCCTGTGTTTCCTAGAGAAAACCTATTCGACCATAATAAAATATAGCATATTTTATTATGGCCGAATGAGAAATGAGCAAACGCATGCGTGATTAATGTGAAGCGCAATCACCGCAAAATAGTTTTCTGGAGGAAACGGAACTAAATCGTGGAGGGTTCGTTTTGGTAATTGTTATTCATTCACCTTTGGGATCGAATACTGTGAAAGACGCATACATCACCTTGTGTCCGAATGGACGCTTGGGCATGAAGTTCGAGGTGCGCATTCAAGGGTTGCTGAAAAAAGAATTAGTTGCTTCACTACAAACGTACTGTGATTAAAAATTGAAGCCGGTGAAGCAAATGACGATATCAGAGTAGACCATGCATTGACCGTGACGGCAAAAGACATAGAAGAACAAGCGCGCTTAACTACCTGCTATTTTGGTTGAACCGTGTTGTACCTGACTACCGTTCTCGCGTCAGGGCCTGGTGCCAGAAG
>NW_008756230.1:0-1059 GCF_000715545.1 Opisthorchis viverrini | reverse complement strand
TCTGAAATGATGTAAAAGGGAACCTTTACAAGGTAAAGTACCTTCCAGCATTGTCACAACTTACCAGCTGCGGTTAAACTCGGCTGGCAGTTGATGAGCTCATTGTCCTTTCGGATGCGAGTTTGCCGAATATGCTTGTGCGTCTTCCGACGGTAACAGTCACATCTATATCACGCCAACTATTGCTCACGCTCGTACAGGGCTCAGTGATGTAGAAGGATGAAAACAGTAGCACCACAGGCATTTCTACGCTATTCGCTGCCCAACAAGTTGTATCCAAGAGAAGTGTTGTCCTTATACCAAGTCGTATAATTACTTCATTCGACCCCTTTATTGAAAGTCAGCCGCCCTAATCGCTTCTCTTGTTATGTCATCTCACATCACTCTGTCGTATAAAGTAGCATAAAAAGTAACGCGAAGCCGAGGTGCATGGAAACCTTGTCGAACTGAGCTAGAATACTCAGAAGCCTTGACTATCGCGGAGCTAAACTGACTGGTGTGAAATGTTCTCGCCTTGTCGTTCGAGCAGTCTTTATCGGTTTTACGGGTTCCAAGCTGTCTTTTCTGGAAACCTATTTACTCAATCCGAAGTGGTCACCAACCGGTTGGCTATTCTGGTATTCTGCATTAAGAAGACCGAGTGCGGTGATCGGATATGGAAGAAGTATATGCCAACTGCACGCCTCGCGCTCGCCCTGTCCAAGAGCGGAACTGGAACCAAGAAGGTTTCAAGTTTGGGTCCAGCACCGCAAACGTCCGGCTGATTTGGGATGGGCACATCTTTTGATGACCAAAATTGTTAGGTTCATTTCTGCCGGATACGGACAAGGAGGAAACGAATGGAAGATGGTGTTGCGTCGCTGTTGGGAATGCAGGTTTCAACAATGACTCTGCGGGATTTCTGGACAGAGAACTTCAAGCTCCTTCGGATCAAAAAAAACCAGGATTGGCTGGATTCAACGACCAACCAGCAGTAACCCAACAACCGGATTCTCGTACAAGCAGCAGTTACAAAATGGCAAATAAATCGTTGGAATATTTCGTCAACAAAATCACCAT
>NW_008756229.1:0-1059 GCF_000715545.1 Opisthorchis viverrini | reverse complement strand
CAAGCTTCTAACCTTTTCGGAAAGCCACACGGAGTGGATAGCAGTTGAATTTTTGTAACTCCGCATATGTAGCATATTAGAGTGAGTTGGTTAAAGAAGTACCCGCCAGGATGAGACTCATCTGTGACTGGGATCAACTAGGAGAGGGAAATTGTTTGTGAAAGATCCTAGTCTCCAGTGGCTCCTCAGAAATCCACGTTGAAATTCATAGAACCGCATTGCTTGAACAGACTGCGTTGGGAGTAACGCAAAATAAAGCTGTGTGTCTGATGTCGCAATTGAATGGTGACCAATCAGCGAACAAGGCGAAAGCTAAAAAGTTTCAGGCTATAGGAAGAACGCATAGTGCTCTTCGACTACTAAATGTCCAAGCTTTTCCGGGGATCGTTCTCGAGAGATGTGAATTTTGTTTATCGAGTCCACTTAAAAGCAACCTAGATACCAGTTACTCTACCGTTCTCAAGATAAATCTACGGAACAAAGCATAGTATCTCAAATTGTGTCACGGGACACCTAGAACTTAGCAACCGTATCCCAAGGGTCAGAGGTCAGGTCGCGAACACACGTGTTTTTATGTAACCTGCCGCCATAAACTGGTCACAAAACTGACTCGAAACCTGTTGACATACAGTCAGAAACATGATTACTTATCTATCGGTGAAGACATGATAAAAATTCACCAACAAGCTCTGTGTGCTCAAGAAGTAATGAAGCTGTACACATGATTGCCAGTGTGATTATATGTTATCCATTTTCGCTGCCACATGTCTGTGCATTCAAAATTAAGATACATATAACCAAAGCCATGCGGGTGAAACTTGGTCACTACAGCAGTGAAAGTATAGGTCAATACATAGGTTTGAACAAGTACTTCACAAAGCTCTAAGTTTGGGTAGAGCAGTACTGATAAATTGAATCCCGACATTGCTCCACCTATTTTCACGCCCTTCTGAAGGCTAGGTCTGAAAGTTTCCTTCGGAAGCCTCCATCGATCAGCGGAATCGGGTTTATCAATAATAGGACTTCCTATACCACTCTCATTAATTTTTTGGCCAGTCA
>NW_008756228.1:0-1059 GCF_000715545.1 Opisthorchis viverrini | reverse complement strand
AGGTGATAGGTAGGCAGGTCATGTTATCCGATCAACCATCTATGGCACCATTGCGAAACGTTTTCCCAAAACTGACATTGTAAGCCCTCGACTTACATATACTGTCGCGTCGGGTCAAGTTGGATTAGCTTAGGGCGAGAGAGATTTGATGCCTGTATGCGCTCATTGAACTGATGGTATGGTGTATGGAAAGAGCACAAGACCAGTCTGTCTCGATATACCCAGAAGTGACATAGGAAATGCGATTCACCTAAGTTGTGTTCAGCAAACACCTTGTGGAGTATTCAGGCCCACCATGTGTAGACCTCAAGAACAGTGAGCTTTCATTATCATTTAGCATTGCCCGTTTCTTTGAAAACAAGTCTAGTCGTCGCTGCATAACTTCGCGAAAGCCTAATTCCTTTTATGCCTCCACATGGCACTGTAATCGGTTTAGCTTGCAGACGAGTTGCTTAGAACACTGGATTTGGAGGCATTTATCAGTCCGGGATGGAGCATGTGATAACTTCGCGGCATAATGTGATGCTTACGGTGGCGTTCGTAGTTTAGGATCAGACTTATCCTGCAACCTTCAGCAATCAGCTCCCTAGTTCTATAGATAACAGAGTAAGCCTCGTTGAGACGAATGGAAAAGGAGGCCAATTTATGGCCATTCTAACTCGGTTATCAATCAGAGAAGCACGAATTTCAAGCACAGGTAGGTTGAAAGATATGCATAGAACCCGGCGGAACTTCTTTTCTAATCAGAAAAGTATCGTTAGTGTCGCCTTTTCCTCTTTTTTCCATTCTTCCCTCTCTCTCTCCAGGAGATAATTTTTCGGTTTTTCGTTATACTGTTCCAAGTTCGTGATGTTTATATTCTACGATGGATATATTCCTGGAGTATTAGAGCACTATCAACCAAATGTCACTATCACTGCCAAATAAGTCTAGAGAAAGTGCTGGAAAATGGTTACATTCATATGTAGGAAAGAGGGACAAGCAAAATTGTGCCTAATTTGTGGCATAATAACTGATCCATCATAGGCAAGTACCAGTTCCGCAATTTGATTTATTCCG
>NW_008756227.1:0-1059 GCF_000715545.1 Opisthorchis viverrini | reverse complement strand
TAAGGTCCAGTCTCTTCGTGACGGACTAGGTAAACAAAACGTACTACTGAAGACAATCTTTGTAGTAAGTGAGAAATCCGCAGCACGAATTATAAGTAAACAACTGTCTTTGAACGGCAAGCTTCAGGGAAGCATCCAATTGTTGGTGAAACTGTTCGTCATCATCGATGGTATGCTATTAGTGTTTAAACCGATGCACCGCTGCCGTGCAGCGAGTACACTAAGCCGGTGGAGGCTATTGTCAGTTTTGATGAGATGGCAAGCAAAGATGTATCGCGTGTCCTGGATTAAAGCAGGCTTGGAGTAGAAATCACTGGAGGTAATCGAAGTATTATACCCATGACTCTACGTCCGTGCTACATCTTCAACAGATGTGCCTTTCATGGGTGATTCTGAGACAGATGTGTGTGTTTGATGTTCGTGTTTGAACCGGACATCCAGTGTGAAAACTGTGGCGAAGTAGAACGATGTATTGACGAATTCTACTCTGCTGGCCAGGAAAACATTACTAGTTGTGCAATAAATAGGCAAAACGGTCAAAATGTCCACTAGGTAGTAGAAACAACCGATGGCGTCTGACAAGAAACAAAGATGAACGAAGAATCGGAAGTTACAGATAGACATGTGCACAAGGTGATCGAGACGCAATGGAGGAGATTCGAGGGGGGGGCGGGTAAGAGTTGTTGCATGTCAGCGTTCTGTTGGCGTCCACAATGGCCTCCAAAGCAGCGAAATGACTTTTGAAGTCTAATCGACGACAGACAACTCGATCTGTTATCAGACAAAAATGGCCAATAATGTATACACGCAGGGTTTCTCTATTGATAAACGACGAATCAAGTTTATGGTGCTCCAATCTGCCAAGATGACAAACGGTCAAATAAACCGTGAAACATTAGCAATCAAGAGTACCACCGGATGAGAGGACGGAAATTCCCAGAACTACTATCTGGTGGGTGGGTATGGGTTGGTACTGATAAACCATCATAACTCCTTCAACGCATTCATCCCCTTGCGGACAGGAATGGTGTGATCTGAGGTGCGAATTTTGAAAAAAAA
>NW_008756226.1:0-1059 GCF_000715545.1 Opisthorchis viverrini | reverse complement strand
TAAACGCATCTAAGCACCTTATCGAAGTAAGGTGTAAACGTCAGCACAGCCAAGACTCCTACCTAAGGTGCCAATTGTCCGGCACGCCGAGTCAAGCGATAAACACCGGCAAACACGAATACTATGTAAAAGATTATCTAAAGTGCGTATATACCCCAAAATCATCAGCCAACAAAAGTTACTGGCTGTGACTTTGAGAATCTCCAGCATAAGATCAACCCAGGCGGACTGAGAGATGCAGATCCCTCATTATCAGTGAAACATCGTTTTGTAAACCAAAAGGTGAACATTACAACCACTGGCTCAGATGATGGCTATTGATATATAATCAACGTCATATTTCTGCTTTTTCCTTCTTACGCAGGCTGTGTGCCCATCCGAGACTCTGTTCACCTCTCGCCCAAGTTCTGTGGGTAATTATGTCGTGCTTGATAAAAACGTCGGCATAGGTGCACTTTCCGTTCAGCCAAAACGTTTTACGTTGGGTCGACACAAAAACCTTCACGATGTGTTGATACTTTAAAAGCATTCACAGAACGAAGTGAACATAGGTCGCAATTATCAGTACTCAATTTACTAGAGCATTTGGAACATCAGAATTGAAGAAAAGTTATCGCTAAACATCCAAACGACCGGGAAAATAAAACTCAGTCTTCTTAATATGGCTGGGATGATAAGAGGATGCCAACCGGCCTCTTTCTGGAATAACGTTCGCCTGGAATAGCACTCGCTACTCTGAGCAAAATATGCTCATTCCCCCTTGAAGTGTATATACTGTCGCCGAGATCATGAAAGTTGGTCAAATTAACTTCAACTCAGCAGCCGCCGTCATAATGTATTCCAAACATATAAAATATTGTTGGCTGCGTTTTCTTTTGACCGAGTGGACTGATCTTACGTCCTTTAATTTCATACGCAATTGCTTTATGCGGATATGCGTCAGTGGTGAGTGATCTGATGTCGTCTAACATGGAGAGGAACCGCGTATTAAGAAGTCAACTGATTGCTAGATTCAAGACTAGGCTGATGTCCTATATAACGAAAGGCTTCATGGGGGAC
>NW_008756225.1:0-1059 GCF_000715545.1 Opisthorchis viverrini | reverse complement strand
TCACAAACACAAAAAGTAAATGCAAGCGATATATATTCTGAAGGGTTACAGGAGAATATTAGATAGAGAACCGTCTCATTCGAGATCGTGCCAAGGGCAGTGCCAGTCTGATGAGGTGAATCCCAAAGTATGTAAAGATTTTGATATGGGAACATGCGTCTAAAGACCAACAACCAAAGAAAGGACAAACAATGGTGAATTCTCTTCAAAACGCAGTGTGCGCTAGCACAGTCAAGACTCGCACATCAGGCACAAAGTGACCGTCATACTGGGTCTGGTGTGAGATTAAATGGCAAAAGTGTACACTCAACGCCATGTGCCACGTATAAAAGTGCCGTGAGTACGCAGAGAGCCCAAAGTGGCAAGCGAGCATAAGTCTTTTTCAATAGGGATTTTCAATTGTAACTCTAAGGTGACCAGTTACGGTTAGGAATCGCCGTCCAGTAGCATTTCTACATTGAATATTCAAGTTCAGTGACACAACGTTTTGCGGTCGGAGGCGATCACAGACAGTCATTGGAGCGCCTCATATCACCGACGCCCTAAGTAATAAGGAGAATATCTTGGAAATACTAAGAACAATTCAAGAGGCAACCTCGTGGGATAATGTTGACCTAAGTTACATATGTGTGACCATGTATATAAGCTATACACAAACTACTTGGGCCAGTAGTACAAACTGCGATCGGTAATGTCCACATAGGCGTCCTATTAATAATCGGACACAAAAGAGATGAAGGATTCACTGAAAGGTCATTCTGAATGGATTGTAGAAAGGATCCACGGAGAAATTTGCCGCGAAACTTTCATTCGTCTGATTACTCTTAAGTTCGTTGTAATGTTCTTTGAGAATTAAAACGACAACTAATTAGAAGCGGTTATTAGAGGTTTCGTCCCATAAATGAAGCCAATCTATGCTGGGAAACCGAGATGCTCTGTACCCCTGTTTCAGTTTTATTGGCGGTCATCACCAGTGAAGATCTTACGAAACTCTGCGAAGACTTCAATCCACGATCTTCCGGCTGGTAGTTCGAACAATAAAACCGATCAATAATGTGA
>NW_008756224.1:0-1060 GCF_000715545.1 Opisthorchis viverrini | reverse complement strand
ATAAACGAGACACTCAGCTGGATTCAGTTGAGCCTGCCACATCATATTAGTGTGCAAAAGAGTGCAAAAGGTAATCGTTGCTTTCCCGGTCGTCACTGCAGCATTATATGGTGTAGTGTGCACTTTTGTATTGTCTGACCGCGCATCAGGTGGTCTCATTGATCTCTTGACCTAGAACACGCTAGTTTCAGTTTCTCAGCTGTCACGCAAATCAGCTGCTGTGACCGTGCTAGGACGGTCCGGTGGCACCATTCCCTGGTCCATTGTTTTATCGTCATGTGCATGTACCACCTCCTGAAGAACGGAGAAGGATCAAAGGGGTCATCGCTACTCACGGCTAGATCCAACAGAGCATCCGATGAACCTAGATTCTGTTTCAAGGCATGCGGACTGCAGTTGCAAACGTACTGACTGCAGTCGAAATTATGGAAACGGCGAATGGAAATTTACTTGTTTCAGTTGCAATCACGGTGGCGTAAAGCTGGTTACTCAGCTAAAAATTTCGGGCTAATAGAAAATATCTGCACAATTAACTGGGCGTTTAGCGAAGGAAGGTGGCTGCTCAGAGCATTTCTGCACGAAAATTAGAAGGCAGCTGCAGGTACCGAAGTCGACGTCGGAAGGTGGAAGACCGTAGCAGATATTTTTTTGAAATTGTTATGCATAAAATGCCTTCGTCGTGAATTAAGCAGTATAACTTTTCGCCTTTTTGCTCGAGAGGTCATCCTAACACTCGATTACCATTCCAGCACTCTAGGAATGTTTCACTGCGTATTTTGCAGCGAAGTGTTTTGACGGATAACTAACAAAAATTGTTCAAGAAGAGTCTGATTCTCGTCTCTTCCAAAGCAGGACCAGGATGTGGTTATTCTGCGTCAACCAAGCTTAAGATTGAAGCGTTTGGATAGCATTATTGCAATGGAAGATCGGAAAACACCTCACTTTAGGAGTGTTCAGATATCAGCTTGAACAGGACTTCTAATCGAACACAATCTATGGATCTCAGATAAACCTAAAGTAACGTGAATAATGAAAGTGGATTTCGAGGTATCTGCTAGGA
>NW_008756223.1:0-1060 GCF_000715545.1 Opisthorchis viverrini | reverse complement strand
TTTCTACCTGTTTCAGAAATCTTCATCAGCCTTCAGAGATCCGATTACACTTTTTCAATCCAAAAAAAGCAAACGGTACATTTATCACAGAGGCAATATACCGCATGAGCAATGGGGACCGAGCCTGTTATGAATATGGTTGTACCTGCATAGTGGCTTTAACTCATCTTTAGACTCTTCAAACTACCCACAGAAAACAAGCCGTCTGTTCAGAAATATTCAAACTACCCGAGTAATTAGCATTGTCATAAGATGCGCGCCTAGGCTGGAACATAAGTTGACAAGTTTCATACACGTTGACGGGGGAAGTTTGTCAAGGAGAGCAAGCGCCATCACTCAAATTCGAGGCTTCACACTTCCTAGGTTCTTTATCCCTCGTCTACTATCTATTGCTATCCTCATTTGGCTGGCTGGCTTGTTCGTAAATCTCAAGTACACCCACGTGCCGGTCTGCTCAGTCAGGTCTATTGGCAAGATCGAACAACGTGGTAGGGGCGCGACCTCTCTAGACGAAAGCCAAATAAACAGACCATTTCCATCGGTCAAACCCGTCCCTTCGTATTCCAAAATTGGCGATTGTGTTTGAAAAAAGTTCTTGGCCTTGGAGGCCGATGAGCCAGCCAGAATAGAACAAATCTCATCAGAAATATCGCGAATTTCAGACTCTGCTGGAATTTGTCCACCTGCTGAATATGCTATGGATCCTCATTGTTCACCGACCATTTAGCAACAGGTGAAGCGCCATACTTAATGAAGTGTTTCGCTGAATTACCTGCTCCGATCCTTTCTTTACGTCTGTAACAAAGTTTCGGAAGAAAGTAGACATTCATAAATTATCAAAAGAAGGAGGCCATGTAGACAGGGAAGTCCTGGATTTATGTTACATAAACGTCCACATGTGTTTGACCATAACATTTTGCAACAATAAAAATGCATGAAAATATTCAAGAAAGGGATATTTGAAGGGCTGTTTCGATCTAAATACATTTTTTGTGTTTCAGTAAAGTGGGAGCATGCTACCAGCATCTCTGACGACTGGCGCGGGTCTGCTGCACGATCT
>NW_008756222.1:0-1060 GCF_000715545.1 Opisthorchis viverrini | reverse complement strand
ACTGTACCAGACGCTTATTAATGCTATTTGTTGCACTGTTTGCCAAGGTTTACAATATCATTCATGGAAGCAAGAACGAATAGTTCATGGTGAACAAGTGGTCGTATATTGTGCATTCACGAAGAATTTTCTATCAAGTCAACTCGTTTTAACTGCATATATGCCAACCGTACACCAACACTAGCAGAATAGGCCACAACATTTGTATGTTGCCCACACACGCATGAATATTCAGATCTTATACAGGGAAGCCACATGACGATTGGACCCCTTCTTTTCCGGTTTTGAAAGGACCGCAAAATCCACATGATGGACACTTGTGTTTTAATTAAATTTTACGCGGGTATTATGTTATAGGGTGCCTGCGTGACAGGTTTGTTATACGTAACAGGAATGATGCGAACAATGCCACAAGCGTCAGAATTTGCGAAATGGTGGATTGTGCTATGTGCTGGTTTGCTTGTATACACAAAGAACGTGTATTGAATGTGGTACTTAATGTTGTGTTCAGTCGTAAGAGAAATCGGTGTTGCCGGTCTCGTCTCGCAGTACAGGATAAGATAAATGCAGCGCACTTCGGACAAAAGCGCTTGCCGCGAATTACGTCCATTACATGTGACCAACTGCAGGTTACCTGGAAATAAAAAGTGCCTATCAGACTCGATGATCACTGAAAACAAGAAGGTAAGCGAAGTAGGTTGTAATAAAGATGTTTGTCAAATATTGCAATTGGACATTGTTTCTTTAGATTGTTTTTTGTGTTTTGCAGTTGGACACACGAAATAGAATAAAAACTACTGAACCTATGAAACGCCGCTGTTTTTAATCGTTCCAAGATCGTTGCGCCAGTTTCGTGTTATTCACTTAAACCATGGCAGTTACCTGTGTTCATTGACAGCGCGATTCGATTGATGCCCCAGAGTTTGACACATTCTTGAGGGCGTCACGAACCAAAATACAAAGAAACAAATTCAGCTGCAGGTCTGAGAATGTTATGCATCTATTTTGGCGCAAGTGAATTCATAATATAAGAGTATTGTTTGGCGCATTTGTTTTTTTT
>NW_008756221.1:0-1060 GCF_000715545.1 Opisthorchis viverrini | reverse complement strand
TAACGGTAAATTCGTCGTTAACCAGCAAAATTAATAAAAAACAGGCTTATGATAGATATTGATATTCAACTTTCCTGAATGAATTGTTCTTTAAATTACATGGCTGTACGGCATTGAAGCATTGGTGTTGAGCACTGATGTCATGTTGTCGTTGATGATGATGATGACTTATCAACGAATTCTTGTGGAAACACACATCGAGTTTTGTTCGTTCCTAAAGTCAGTGATATATTATTAGGCCTTTGGTTCTCGCAACTAACTAGTGAGCTCCTGCGTTGACCATTTTCGTCAAGAAGAAGTTTTGTGGACAATGAGAAGCAGAGATACAAATCCGTCTTGGGTTGTATTGTGTAACGGCTTTTAATTGATATCAACTGTTTATTTTAAGGTACGCAATCAGTTAAATCTCAATTGTAAATACTCCGGCAGAACCTGTCTTAGCAGGTTCAAGCGATAAATTTTCATCTCAAAAATGGCTCACGATATGAGTGTTATACGTCTTTTGATCCATGCAGGTTTTGAAACTACAGGTAGGTCCGTTAAGCTGTGTATCGTTATATCTACACCAAACACCATCCGTGAATAAACGGTTATTCGGCTGTTTGTGTTTTTGCAAGTATCAGAGTTATTTGCCGTGTATTTTACAACCGTTACGACGACGCTAGCTTAATGTAGTACAAAATGACGCGGCACATTTATCCAAATATTTTTTACACGGGAATAAGAGAATTGTGTGGTCAACGCAGGGGGTCCATGATAACTGTATACATCTATTTCTTTGGCGTGAAAAGCGCAACAGATTCATCCGTTCATGTTAGCAAGAGTGATTTGATCTCTCAGGTAGGGTTTGCGGCCGACACGTGGGGAGAATGCGCAATAAAACGACACTGAGCAAACACTTGGCCTATTTCTGGATGATCCAGCATTTAGGGGATGAAAAGCGTCTCGAACACTTAGAAACTTTAATGTTTTCTATATTTGTTGGCAATAATTATATTTCCTCTAACGGGCGGCTAAATTAAAACGCTAAATTTCGTCAGCCGTCTGTGTTGCACATGGT
>NW_008756220.1:0-1060 GCF_000715545.1 Opisthorchis viverrini | reverse complement strand
AAATTAGTTCGTAAATGAGTGTATTTCGCGAAATGTGAATTTGTTCTCACCTATTCAATCTACGGACCAATGTCGGCAATATGCCAATTCGAGCACCGTTTGCGAGTACTCCTTTGAGATTGATAAACGTCAAACTGGTAGAATTTCGTGTGTTTTATAAACCACCTTTCATTCTAACGAAAACAAACGATTAGATCGTGCACAAATGGCCTTTCGTGGAGCCATCTTGATGGAGAACTAGCAGACTGACTATATCAGTGTAGGCTTATGACTTTTTCCACAGTCTTCCATGGCTTCACATATAAAAAGCTGAGGAATATGGGATAATCACTGAACAACGGGTGAGTTTCTGCCCTATACCGGAGACAAATGACGACCTGTTCTCATTACGGTAATTCTGGCCTATCAATACCTTGCTTTTTTTCAACTAGCCTAGCTGTCATACTACCCAAAAGAAGTACGAGAACTGAGAAACTACCAAGTTGCTCAAGCCTAGACAGACGCCGCGGGTGCTTACGATCTTCAGCTCAGTAGGTACATGCCTTAACTACTAAGTTTTCTCGAGCTCACAGCAGTTTCTTAGCGGATTTTGTTCGTAAGCCAACTTCAGTGGGTTCTTTTGCCATCGATAAATGTGTCACCGTGATCTGCAAGGCCCAGAAGCGGTAACTTCAGTTTTCAGCTCCAGTGGACACAGTAAGCCACATTTTTACCAGACCCCATGAAGAACACCGTGTCCTCGCTATCGAATAACTATTGATTAAATATTTCGATCTTCTCATGGGTACGTCGTGAAGCCTTACACCCATCCATTGTATACATTTGATCCCCCGTTTTCATGATCAAACTGAAACAGGAATACTTAGAAAAACAAGTTTTGGACTCAAACCACGGACCTCTTCTAATACCAGGCCATTGCGGACTCAATTATGTTGCTCATTTTGTGATTCATTGATTTCATGTGAACATATCACACCTGGCAAACAAAGCTGACCAAAGTTTCAAGGAACATCTTCGTGGAACATCACACTTACCCTTGAACAAGAAGTACTCTTGACAA
>NW_008756219.1:0-1061 GCF_000715545.1 Opisthorchis viverrini | reverse complement strand
TTGCTCAAGGGTATATAATTCAACCTAAAGGAAAGGTGATTGCCTACAACATTTATGTGGGACTGCAGCCGCTGCGAGGGGCAATATTTAGAGTGGACAACGACCATGAAAAATTGGCTTCTTGCCGGTAGTTGCAAACTAGAATCGCTTCACATGAGCGGGAATATGAATTTGAAGTGCAGTTTCATGTTGTCCAGTGAGGTTAAAAGTATACCTATTAGGACATTCCCCGTAGCTTTTGGCTACTTCTGCAACGTTTAACTTTACTGCTGCTATCCACGTATTTCGAATAATCTCCGTACTTGATCACATTTGTCAAATACCTCAGAACATGTGCCCACGCATTAGGATTCGGGATGACAATCCCAACTAATTTGGCCAAGAGAAGCAAATGGCACAACGGAAACTGAAGCATAACAGTAACATGCACGATACCAGCCAGCATGCTAAGTTCATTTATTCAATCCGCGAAATGTTAGTCATAATACATCGGTGTGCATGCCTCCTGCCTTGTAAAATCTTTTTCCGCAAGGTGTCAATTGATACCATGAAGCAATGAATGTCCACGTAGAACCGGTTGCAACGAGTACGGTGAATTAACATAAATTTGTTGGTTGGTGGGGAAAAACGCTTATTAATTTTTCACACATCCCTATCAGACCAAGAAATTGACTTATAATTCAGAGATTATGCTTCCGCTTTTCAATCGCAGAAAAATATGCTTTAAACTTCATGTACTTCGGTTGCAGAATTTGCATTCAGAACGTCTGATGCTTTAAGTGGCGCGCCTTTTGTTGTTGACGGAACACAAAAGATCTATAGGCTAAGCAATTTTTTGGGAACGTTCCTTGATCACTTAACGTGACTGCCTCGGTGTGTTGGTAGTTTATGAGAGCTTCAAAGGAAACAAATCTTACGCGTTTCACGGTTACTCTACGTTTTGTGGGAAGGCACGCTGTTTATTATCTGAAATCGCTTGAATAAAACTACAAGGACTAAATGGGCTGAAACAAATGATGATATTGGATGTCAATATGCATAGTTTGCGAGGAAAAAATCAG
>NW_008756218.1:0-1061 GCF_000715545.1 Opisthorchis viverrini | reverse complement strand
AAAAGGCTAGGGTTTCATCTGTAGTTTATGGCTTTACCAGAAATATAACTCGGCCGATGTGATTCCATCACGGCAGCATTGAAGACAGTAGTGATCTTTTTAATTCCTGAAGTTAAACGCCAGGCTCAGGACTGCCGGCAATGGGCGATGCGCCCGTGCTACTGAAGGGGTGGGGAGTATATGAACGCAACATGGTGCAACGTGCCAGGGCATTCCTCCCTGCAGGACGTCAAAGAAATTTTACCTTAGGCATGTCATTGATTTCACATTATTCCCTTCAGACGCCCGGTCGGGCAGGAATGGCGTCCGGAAAGGAGAACTAGAACGACTACCCATTGCGTTTGCAAGAATGCGACAAAGGAATAATTCACCAGAGTTTGGTGTGTATTTTTCAGGCGTGGGGATGGCACATGGACATGTGTGTTGGAAGGACCGCTGTCGGCTGTTGGGTTAGGTAAAAATGTATAGGTGGGGCATCACAATCAGCGTCGTGCACAAGTATGGGCGTGGCAGCTGCGATAAGCCTCCAAGGTAAAGGAAAACGTCCACAGTTATTGGAATGAAGGGACGTTCAGTCGTGGGGTTAGAATGTCATGCTTATATGAGGCCTAACAAGCAGCGTCGGGCAATATATGGGCCCCACATTTACTCCCAGTAGAAAAGAAAGACAGTACCGATTGCAGACATCGCGCTGTTTCATTTTCCGACAATTGCGTACTGCTTAATGACGTATTCCAGTGGAGTGGTATGATGTGCTGCGATGGGTAATTCACATGCAATTATCTGAAAACACTTTATTATCTACGAATTAGTCGGACGCATATGAGAATGGGTTCATCCATGGAGGTAAATAGTCGCATCACAGTACAACGAATCAAGCCATCTTCCATTATCATACTGAACATATTCCGAGGTTCCTGAGAAACAGTGTCGTGTGGAGGTTAGCTAAACCAATACATCAAATTTGTTGTGTCCGACGATTATGACGCATGCGAACGACATTCGGGTATCCACCGTGACAGATCGTGAAAATATCTTGCAGGTTGTTTTGTGCTTTTTTT
>NW_008756217.1:0-1061 GCF_000715545.1 Opisthorchis viverrini | reverse complement strand
CATCACAGCCCACAGGTGGAAATGACCACTGGATGTCTCGTGTGCGTACACATGGTAAGCTGAAACATCATCAGACCAGTAAAAACTTGTGAAAAAGAATATAACGGAAATCCCGAATATCGTCGAATGGTGGTTAACAGCTAGATCATTGTTGTCAACAATCGGTACAAACAAAGCTACTAACCACTAGAGTAGTCCGTTAGGTGGCTTGGATATCGAATGCCTTCCCCGGACTATGGCCGTACATAGTTGGGGCAACCAGATGAACAGATTTGGTGGACGTAAGCAGGCAGCAGCAAGCAATTTCAATTTCAATAACTGAAACAAGGTAACAGATTTCCACTTGGCTCGCAAGTGCAGCACACCAGTAGTCTGAGAGCTAGTCACTTTTATTAAAACCTGTGAGGAATGCAGCATCACTTAACTTAAGGGAAGTTTACACCCAGGGAACCGTTGTCCTGAAAAATAAATACGTCCCTGCATGTGCATAAATCCCCAGTCTGTCCTTCAATTGCCAGAGGGTTAACCTAGAAACTTTCTCGAGGGTTTTCGGTTGCCAAACTCAACAAGCGTTTGTTAACCGTTCGATGTTGACTGAATTCATGGGCAACAGCGAAACGGTCGTACAAAGCTTGACAGTAAGTCTCAGAATTTTGCTTCTAGACTTTCGGATCACTGAAGTACTCCTTGGCACCAGTGAGCTTCCTTCTCGGTTTACCCGTTTCCTGTAATGTTGTTGTGAACTGAATCTGGTGACTGCGCTGAATGGAGCCTAAGATTCTGTCTACAAAACTGCAAGCGGATTGTTGTTGACTTCCAAGATGATGAGTTTTTGGTGGGAGAACCATGCTGTCCCCTGGAACAGGATGTCTTGCTTTGTGATAATACCACTTTTCTGCAGGAAGTGGGGAAGATTAATGCGTTACTGAATGAATTACCAGGAATCAGAGAAAACCGTTGCCTTAATTGCCGTAAGTTGTACGAGAACACAATTGTTAAAATGGCTTGCATGACAGTCGATATCAAGTTACGAAGGCCGGAATTTTTCAAGAGGACCTTGG
>NW_008756216.1:0-1061 GCF_000715545.1 Opisthorchis viverrini | reverse complement strand
CGATATGCAAGCGAGTGTATTTGTCGAATTCCGTGCAATTCGGAACTCGGAGACTGAGCTGCAAGAGGGACGAAACCTGGCCTTGGGCCGTCCAGGAGTTTTACTCAAAATCACGAGTAGTGTGTTGCATCTACCACCTCAATAATTTAATCAGAACACTCTCGGGAAGTGCCCGTCTTCGGACAGGTCCGTTTCAACATTTTTTATTTGCTTTGCCAACAGATCAGTGCCACTATTCTTTTTTTGTTGAAAATACTGTTTTTTTGTAGTCTAGCTTCCACTGCACTGCTTGAAAACCATGCCCTTTCATCAGCCGATGGTTTGGTACTTTTACAAACTGTTCCTCGCAGGCATTTGAATGCGATTCAAACGTTGGCTCCCCACTTGCTCCGCTACCTGACTGTGTGCGTCATCACCAGTACGGATAAAAAGAAGAAGAGTCTGATTCGCGATCTGGTCTATTTGATTCAACAAGAAAGCTACTCTTATCGGGATCCGGTGACGGAATTCTTGGAATGTCTTTTTGTGAAGTTCGATTTCGACGGAACTCAACAGAAGTTGCGTACCTGTGAGACAGTGAGTTCTTCACCAGGTGTTTTTTCTGTTTTTCTCATCGTCATCCCCGTTCTTGTCATCATCGTCCACAGCACAACGTCAATATTCAAACAGCAAACAATGATTGATACTTTGGCTCCGTACGATCATAAATTATTTGGAAGGCTTATTTAGAGGAAAAATAAAGGCGAACGCGGGACTTACTCGGCTCTAGCCTACCACAACCTTTCTGAGGTAATCACTCAGACCCTGAATAGAAATTGTCACCAAGACATTGACTTGGATTCGAAGCCATATCTTGCAACGGCTTCACCTATGCGCGGTGGGGATCACGCGGATTGCTCACTGTGGAAGGCGGGTTGCTCCGCAGCACCCTCTGATGAGGCCAACTTAAAGTTCCAAATTAGGGGTAGCTGAAAACTAAATGTGACACTACCGTGACTATTTCTGACTGCGCTATCCATCACCAGTGTGCGATGTCATCAATGTTGAACACTGATGCTTTA
>NW_008756215.1:0-1061 GCF_000715545.1 Opisthorchis viverrini | reverse complement strand
GGAATGTTCCGAATAATACTGCTATGTTTTATACATTATCTTGAACAACGACCCTCCCATAGATTAATGTTCTCATCTTGGTACAAGTGATTCATCCAGGTGCCTTGAAATAGTCTCTCCTCCGTACGTTCTCTCCATCCCACGGATGAAAAACATTTTGAAGCAACGCTGCTTTTCCCATCGAAGCGAATGAGTTTGTCTTTAATCCAATTAGATTCTGAATCCGGTTATTCCGCTTCGAGTGGTTCACCCATAGCGTGAGTACAGTGGCGTCCAGACACAACGATCACGCACCAATTGAGTTGGGGCACGACCCTCCAATCAGAAATGTTCCCATGAACTCCTTACTTATTGTTCACTTGCATCTCTGTCTAACCGACTCGCCAATCCCCTTCTTCATACAAGATGCATGACAGTTTTGTCCTGAAATATAACGCTTTGAAACGAGTTCAATTATCCAGCAAAGCGAAAAACTATTTGATCAAACTACACCTAACCGGTAACCAATGCACTGAGGTAAAAACCTGGCAAAAGTGAGCAAGCAGAGTCGGTAAGACAGAGACAATCCACCTACTCTCAAGTTTCAGTCAAAACAAAGGGACGTGTCGACAACTGGAAGTACTTTGAGTGGAAGAGACGCGTCTGAAGTACGAGAACAAACATAAAAAGGCACGACAACGTCCCGAAACTTAAATCAAACAGGTCAAATACACGGGTGGATTGGCATCCCTATCCAGAAATTCAGCCACCCCTATTGTTGACACCCCAGAGGTTCACACGTCAGGACAAGGATCAGAGGGAGTACAACTACGGATACTTGGAGCACATTTCAAAAGGGCTTACCACAAAAAATGGACGTTTCTGTATGGTAGTACTGACGGTTGAAGCATATACGGAAAGGACTGAGAAGTGTCCTGAAATTAACATTTATCTCGCACTTAAGGAATCGGAGTAAACTGAAGGTACGAAACGTTTAAATTTTGGTGATAGTTTTATGCAACGTCTCCAGCCAAGAAAACGAGGGATTACGGGGACTCCATCCGGCAAGGTGCACCGCACCA
>NW_008756214.1:856-1061 GCF_000715545.1 Opisthorchis viverrini | reverse complement strand
AAGATGTATTGTATCGTTTATCAGGTTCATATGTGTCTTCAAAAATTGATCTAATAGATGCTTATCTTCAAATACCACTGGGTGAAGCCTCTAGTCACCTTACCGTGATCGACACACCCTTTGGGTTATTCCGATACAATTTTCTTCCCTTTGGTTTGAACGTTTCACCAGCTGTATTTCAGCAAGTTATGAATACTATTGCAAA
>NW_008756214.1:0-388 GCF_000715545.1 Opisthorchis viverrini | reverse complement strand
AGCAATCCTTGAACAGTGTGGTAGACCAGTGATCTGCATTTCCCGTCGACTTTCAAGAGCTGAACGTGGATATTCTCAGACTCAACGAGAACCACTTGCTGTACATTGGGCTGTCAAACTGCTTCATAAATATCTTTTTGGATCGAACTTTACCATTGCTACTGATCACGAGGCTTTGAAGTTCTTGTATCATCCAACAACGTCTCTGGCGAAATCATCTGCCGCGATGGTGCAACGGTGGATTATTGACTGAGTTCGTATACCTACACAATTGTTCATCGTAGGGAGAAAATGATTCTTCATGCCGATTCCTTGTCAGGAAGTCCACCGTGCAATCCTGATTCAAACAATTTAGATTATCTGTTAATTCAACCATTACCAGTCAAGC
>NW_008756213.1:0-1061 GCF_000715545.1 Opisthorchis viverrini | reverse complement strand
AAAAAAACAGGACTAATTTAACAATAGAACACTGTAGCTGTCCGTAAACTTACGCACTTTAATTTGTTTGAATTGTCCCTAAAATGAATCAGGGCTCGTCAAATAAGCTTTCAAAATCGAGGGCAATTCTCTTGATCTGCAAAAGTAAAATAGCACTACTGTGGATTTTAAAAACCATCTTTAGTTAAACGGTATAATTCACTTAAATGAACCTTCGCGTGAATCTAGCAATCAGAAGTGCTTGCTGATAGAATAGAAAAATCAACTTGAAACAGTACAACAATGAAGTGATTCTGGTCTCAACAGGTAGTGAAACAGATGAACAGAGTAAAAAATGTGCCTTAAACGATGGGCGTGAGCAAATGAACACGCTGTGAGGTTAGCACGAGCTTTCAACAACGCAGAAAGTTATGTTACTGGCTGTAAGGCTTAGGTTCACATCACTATTTTACCGATCATAAATAGTAATGTGAGTTTTGGATAAAGTCTCCCAGAAGCCTTGATGTACATTGTGATTGCAGGTAAACTAGCTGTTGACATAAGTGTTCGATTAATAGATAGATTCGTATAGTAATATACAACACTGCGCCATGGTTACTTCCAAGTGAGATTCATGCAGTACTGCCAACTTGTTTTTCTAATCTCACCTTCGTGCTTCTGTTTTCTTGATCATGTTGTACCGAAATGAAATTGTGATTGTGAACTTTACGATATTTCTTTCCTAACTGCGTAAAGATTTTTTTGATTTTTCATAAAATTTAAAAACCAGAACAGCTGGCCTTAAAGGTTCATGTCCATCTCAGGTTACGTACATTCCGGTTTCCGATGTTCTGTAATGGGATCAGACAAGTGGTGCGTACCTTATCTTATATTTATATCGACGTTTGCCGTACCCTACCCCGGCAATATGTCTGGCCGTGCATTTAAAAGTTATTTTCCCTTCTCTTATGCTTGAAAATATTCACTGCGATACAGATCCCGTGTATCCGATTACCATCGACTACTGCACCGCCGTTTCTTACCACAACCGCAGACGACGTTTATCTGAGAATCACATCCAC
>NW_008756212.1:0-1062 GCF_000715545.1 Opisthorchis viverrini | reverse complement strand
CCTCATCTTTGAAGACCAAAGCAAAGCACGAGCCCTGTTGAATAGACTGACATTCGTCATAATATCTTTTGGTCTGCGCCTTGCACCTTCAAAGTGCAAAGACATGCTTCAGAACGTGCCATCTGTGAACATACCCCTTACAATTCAAGGAGAACCACTGGAGGTTGTGGAAAACTTCACGTACCTCGGTAGTTGTATTAGCTCTGACGGAAGTGTGTCTGATGAAGTCAGTGCAAGAATCTCAAAGGCTCGAATCACGTTTGCTAATTTGCGCCACTTGTGGCGTCAAAAAGGCATCTCACTGGGTCCTACGGGTCGTGTGTACCAGGCTACAGTAAGGGTTGTGTTGTTGTATGGGTGCGAGATTTATCCTCTTCAGACAGGTGATGTGAGTTATCTCCTGGTTTTTCATCACGGATGCCTCAGAAGCGCTACTGATTCTGAATGGCGTCAGCGGATTAGTAACGAAGTTGTTAGAAAGCAGATAATTGGTTGTATGATAGAAAAACACCCAGCAACACCGACTACGATGACTCGATCATGTGTTGCGCATGCCGAAACATCGTCTACCGAGACGAGTGTTGTTCTTCGTGCCTTTTCCAGAGGAGTGCACACCGTGAAACGGACAACGTATGACTTAGGGGAAGGGTGTGGAAAAGGTAATGAAGAGTTTGTGTGTTGTGTTGCACGCCTTCCGGGATAGTGTCCTCGCGACCTCGTATGCGTTTGGCTGGTCAAATTGCAGGAAATAACAGCTGCTTGATGTCAGTGGCATTAGTGCCACTGATTGAAAGGTTGGAGATGTAGGCATCCCGGAATGCTTGACATAGGTCAACACTGGGTCCCTCCCTTCACCCACTCTGCTTCCCTAATTTTCACACTAGGGTGTTAAATATAATTAGATGAACTTTTATGGTTGTACGGCAGTGAAGCATCAGTGTCAATACTGATTTTCCTGTCTCCTGTGATGATGATTCGTAACCAGTGCTTTGCGACATCGACATCCAGTTGAAGGGCACTGGCGTTACAACTCCAAGCCTTTTAAAGCCAAAGAGCCCGGTG
>NW_008756211.1:0-1062 GCF_000715545.1 Opisthorchis viverrini | reverse complement strand
TCAAAGACATCTAATGTAGCCGTGACTTGGGTAAAGCAAATGGGCGATGGATTTTGTCTGGTATCGTGGATATTGGTAGACCACTCGATTACTTGAAACGCTCAAAAAATTGCATGTTCCTGATTCTCGCCAGTCAGTTAGAAAAGTTCAAAAATGGCCACAGGTGTTGGAATTTTTCGAGGCCGTACTGATGATTCGTTTTGAGCCTGCCCTCTGCGCTCAGAAAGACCTAAAGGTTAGTCTGAGACTAGCCCTGTTTTATTGATCAGTCATGCTGTTTTGGAAAACTTCCCAGTTTACTTGCAATGAATACTAGAACCAATGTCACTTTTTACTCTGTAGATTCGAAGTTTTACTGTTGATAACCCGCGTTTTGTAGTAGCTCAGAAACAACCACTCAGAACGACATTTATTTTGTATTCTTGAACTCGACCCACTTTGAAGTGTAATTTTCTGTTTGAACACCCTTAATTAGTTCATACTACTGCCTGATCACCAATAAGTGGCAAGTGTTTTGCCTGCTTGTTTATGTGCATAGATAGGCTTTTTGCGATGCAACCATTTTCCATTTTAGTCACTTATATCTTCATTTTGATTTACTGATGTTGGCTGTACAACACTTCTGTTCCACAGAAGGACACGAGAAAATCGATAAGTATGCAGAGCATATCGGTTTTCTATCATAAACGTATATCACTCATTACCGCATCTTCATGGGCAGGATAAGACACTCACCTCTCTATCTACTTTGTCTCGTGATCTTTGCCTAAAGTTGAATGTATGTACCGTGGTGTGAACAAGTGTCATTCATCAACCACTAACCAAGATGCACAGTGGAGCCTTGCTTACCCACTCATTAGCTTCAACTGAAAGTCTGTTTCACCGTTTGTTGTCTCCAACAAAATCTCTCACTAGACACAATGTGAGATCTATCTTATTATTATTTACAAAACCTCGGTTATTCATGTCAACCCAGCGTTCTGCAATGCTCAAGACATTGTTTATGACTGTTGGTTGTGCACTGAATATCCTCCTTAGCGTACTCGTTTTTGACAGTAGGTC
>NW_008756210.1:0-1062 GCF_000715545.1 Opisthorchis viverrini | reverse complement strand
GCCAATGTTGCTTGTGAAGATCGAATACAAGAAATACCCATCTTGCAAGGACTTGAGGCGCTTGAATTAACCGGCCATAAATTGGGTTGTAGCTCTTGTTCCGGTTGCGATTTCTTCCAGTACTCCCGATAGTTTACGGTGTTTGATTTACATTCCTGAGGCTGGCCACTGCCTATCAAGTCAGAGCACCGGAAAAATGGCAATCAGAGGCTGGCCAGAAGTCCCAAAGATCACGATTGGAACCCAAAATTGCCGTCGTGAAAACGCATTCTTGAAGGCTGGTGCAACCACATCGACAAGATTCACGTTAGAGAAGCTTGCCGCTGCGTTGTTGGACGAAAGATGTGTTGGCAAACACGAGGGAGATAAACAATCGTAGAGGCCTTGTAATCATTTCAATAGGCCGTGCCTGGGTAAAGCTGACACAATGTCCTGGAGGCACCAAGACAAAAGATTTTCTTCGGCAGTGGGCCCGTAATAGAAGTAAGGTAGCGATTATTTGAGAGCCTATGAGCAGTGCCAGCTGACGACACCGGGATGACATGGGTTTCCCACTTCACAGGAATCCTTTCCCGCAGCAGACAACGGCGAGTGATGTTCCGTTACCTCTTGGGTCCGTTTCACCTGGCAACAAGCGGAAATCAATTTATCTCACCAATGACTGAACAATTGTCGCGATCGTTCGAGGCGGTAGGCGTACCAAATCATAAGATGAAGACGATCAGTGGAGTGGTGACGCACCACATGCTTGCCAACCACGAACCAGGGGACAGGTTCTGACAACAGAATGTTTAGGAGTTGCTTGCAGGAACTAAGCATCAGGCGGCCAAGGACGACAACCTATCACCCACAAACTATCGACCTAACCAAACACAATAGCCTAATGGTCGAGAAGTGCCTGGGGGGCAAGGAAGTGACCGAGAAATGGACTCTGGAGTAAGTACGCCGAAAAGCTGCTCCGGCTTTTACGCTGTACCGAATTGGCAGGATGTGTATCAGAAAAAAACAATTCAACCTGCGAACACAGTGGTTAAGCCAACCACTTCGTGAGTCCTCACAAAT